>NW_020442468.1:2017381-2130285 GCF_000699045.2 Agrilus planipennis
CTCTAATATGTCTCTGACTAGACCTTCATGCCTGAGAAGGTGTCCTACCAACCTATCTCGCATATTTTTTATTGACTTCCATAGAGTCCTCTGTTCTCCTATTCTTTGTAATACCTCATCATTTCTAACCTTTTCTACCCACGATATCCTCATCATCCGCCTATAACACCACATTTCGAACGCTTCTAACCGATAAGCAGTTTTTTTATTTCATTAATTTAACATGAACAGTGGTTAAATGACTTTGAGCTTGAAGTACTGCAAACGGGTTGGTAAGCATCATCTGTACTACAATACACCATTTAGACGAATTCAATATGTTCAGCAACATTTACGTTTATGGATATCTATTTGTTGAACGGATTCCACAGCGTAGTCCACCATACGTGGTAGACATGTAATCAAATCGAACATAGAAGTTCATGGTGATCAGTACACTTGGTATGTGTTCTGCCGAAACGAGCTGCTAAGATCCAACGAGTTCGAAATCGTGATCCGAGTCTTACAGTTTCAACACAACTACCATGAACTTCTTTGTTCGACTTAAAACATCTTGGTCGTACATCGTTTTGTTAGTGGATTCATATTTTAGGTACAATTATCCAAGTTTTCCAAATCGTTTAAAGAAAGTTTTGTAAGTGAGTTGTCCAAGCTATTTGAACGAATGAAAGATACAAAAGAATGACTAATGATTGGAAACCATAACCATAAATTGCATAACCCTTTTAACTCTTGTTTCTGCCTCATAGATGTCTCTGACTAGACCTTCATGCCTGAGAAGGTGTCCTACCAACATATCTCTCCTATTTTTTAATAACTTCTCCTATTCTTTCTAATACCTCTTCATTTCTAACTTTCTCTATCCACGGTATCCTCATAATTCGCCGGTTACATTCGATCTTTCCCTACTTTTTCTTCCCTTGCATACCAGTATTTTTTCTTATTTGTTATTTTGTCTAATGCTTCATTAATTCTTTTTGTTTCAGGTAAGTCTTATCCATACTTTCTTAAGAAAATTGACGATTAACAGAAGTTGTGGTGAGTACTCATTAAAACTTAATAAATAAATCAGTAAACGCTCGGTATTAATTCAGTACGTCGTCGGAAAATTCCTTTTTTGTCTGTTGAATGGCTTAATCATCTAGCACAGTCTCTATTATGAACTAGTGAATTATTCTGATCACGATTCGAAATTAGAAATTGTGATGTATTTGAAACATTCCAAATTTCATTACTTAGCACTATTTCTTAATTCCTTCTGCATCGATTTCAACACTCTAATAACGGAAAGTTGTTTACGTTAAAATTTTTTTAAATGACGCCTAATACCTGATCGTGAACTTTAAATTTATGTCTTCAGTAACAACAACAAAAAAAATGTACAAGCGCCAATACGTGTCTGCAACAACTCGGTTATAATTTAATTACGCCCGAAGGTAGTAATTTATCTAGTTAATCTAACTGGCGATAGTTTGTAATTACTAGGCTCATTACTATGGTAATTGCTGCTTTCTCTCTAACAAAGCTATTCTACTATGCATCTATACTGTAAGTCTTGCCACTTAATGGGAATCATAGTATATGTCAAGTTAAGCACTGAAATTCAGAAGTTTTATTTATTCTGATAGTTCGTTTCACTGTTGTTTTTGTATGCAAATACCTAGTCAAGTTTATGTCTTGTTGGGTTTTGTTTCTTTTTTGCAATAGCAATAGGAACTGTCTGTCCATAAAGAATTGTTTTTTTTTGAAATCCTAGTTTTCGTTTCGAATATAAAATTCACAATCTTCGCAGTAGATTAACGTGGGAGACAGATAGTAGCGTTACTTAATCGTTTTAGCGATGCCTACCTACTCAAATTGTTGAACTGGCTTATTTTGGGTCATTTATATGGATTATGGATATCATTAACCATCAGTGTGGTTTACAATTTATATGTGACAATGAATTCTATAACGGTACCTACCTATACGATCGATGTAGGTAATATTTTTCTCAAACTCGGACTTTTAACGTTCTTTCTTTGCTTTTTTGGGTGCTCCAAAGACAGAGAAGCTTATAAAAAAATTATCAAAACAAAAGGAATAACAATAATAATAAAATGTTAGAAAAAACCTTTTGCTATATGGCTGATCAGGTAAATAATCGGAAATAGATTGTACCACCGGGTTTGCGGACGCGTCCTCTAAATTTATTACGATGTGTTATAGTAGCAAACAAATGAGCCATTACTGACTCGGAAAGGAAAGAAAAGGAAGTGAATGCGGTGGAGAAATTAATACATGAACATATATGGAAACGGAAGGGATGTAAGGAAACCGTTCTCATGTGCTTCCTCTTAAAATGTGATACCCTTGGTCCAATGTTTTCTATATTTTTATGAGGCTTCGCATCATTGTAATTGGCTCTTTCGTTCTAAAAATTTAAATTATCTTTAATAAAGATTGGATTGGTTCCCTTAAAAAAATTTCAAAGTAGATAAAGGATTATAGATGGGGAGGCATTGGAAGGAGCAGGAACAGAGGGTGGTACGGAAGTCAATAAGCAAAATAGAAAATAGGATGGTAGGACACCTGAAATATAATGGACCAGCTAGAAACATACTAGAAACAGAAACAGGATTATGACGGGGGATCGCGATGCGTACAAAATGGGTTACAGAGCTTGGGGTTCTCTATCTAGTACCTATATATAGCAATTTTAGTCCAAAAATATGGCATACATTTATCTTTTGTTAAGTTCATTCATATCTCCACAACAAGGCCATGAAAGACAGTGTAATATCTGAGGGGCGTAATTATTCAATAACAATGGCGAATTCTTTAGAAGACAAAGAGTTTCCGGGACCGACGTCCTCGGGCGGTGTGTTCGTGTATAACAAGTGTCAGTTATATTTATCGCCATGCCTAATGTGATAAAGGAGGTATGATATTCCAGCCTGTGAAAGTACAACAGCAGTAAACGTTCGTTTCCGTCCAAATACCACACCTTTCTCATCGCAAACGTACAAGCAAGATGCAAGTGAATGATGTTCAGAGATGCAAATAGGAATATACTTACTTATATACTTACAACTGCATATTTCAAGCATCGCTTAATTCATATCATTTCTATCAATTTATTAAAAAAAAACTATTTTTCTGAATACCGACTGTAAGTACTCTTTATACTCTTAAAGAAAATTCTCAATCTCTTCAGTTCCTTCAAAGAAACTTGACATTGCATTTCGATAACTGAAACTGTAAAGTTGATTGCTAATAATTGTTACAAGCTAGTATAACGCTCAATTAATGATACTATCTTCAAGCGTCAATTGGTTAACAATTAGTTCTTATTGACTTCTGTAAGTCTATGCAAGTTATTCCATTCGTAAATTCACAGAACTGGCAGAGCTCCCTGTATGCTCAGAATTCGCTAATCCTTTACATACTGTAAAATGTGTAAACTGTTTAGGCTTAATGGTGGTGTAGTGGAAGCAGCTAACGACGTTTAAGTATATAAAGATATGTGGGGTGGGATTGCAGCAAAGGGAAAAGGAAGCGCGCCACTATCGAAAAAATCTAAGAAACAGTGATTGCTATGAAATATATGAACATTCATCAAATTTGGAGTCCTAGCCATAGATAATAATAAGTCCAGGATGATTCTACCGTAATATATCTAGGTAAAAAAAATCTTTGGGTGTTTCATTTTCACCAGTCAGTAATGCTGGTGGGCGGGCAGTCCCTCCGGACTACGCCGGAAGGTGAGGTGCAAGACCCTCTTCAGGAATCGTTGGATTGGGTGGGTGGTGGTTCGAGTTAAAAAGATGAGACCGACGAAATGAAGACAGAAGAGAATGAAAGATTATCTATGGAATATTACTACCCCAGCATTTGCCTAAGTGATCCAACGAAACCACAAAAAAATTTGGACCAAGGCAGACGGACTCGGAAATATCAAGTTACAAAGACTGCAGCATGAATCTTTATTTCAACTGGAGATATTTCTATTAAATCCAAGTGAGTCTGGTTCGCGGAACTGACATTTTTATTGCTTGAATTCAAAATGATGATAATATCTATGATTTCAGTCCTTTGCCCATGACTTTTCTCGATTTTTTTCGGAGACTCCGATTCTGGGTCAAGCAAGTAACCCGTTTCTCCGCACTAACAAAAGATTATATACGAGGGTGGATTGATAAGTTTCCGGCCTAACCAAGAGATGACGCCACTAGGCCTACCTTGAGGTGACATTCTATAGTACCATCCTTGGATAGCTTGTAGCTATAGTTTCAGCCCGATCTCCTTGCTAGNAAAAAGCAATATTTTGTCAACACGCGAAATTCCTTTTTATCCATTTTTTTCACAATAACAAAAGTTGCTTCACTAAAAATGCTATAATTCACAAACTAATGATCCGACAGCCGTCAAATTTATAGACGCGTCTTTTGAAGGTTAGGACTAACTGAAAAACATATGGATTTAGTTCTAGTGCCGCCATCTATGGGTCAGGCCGGGGACTTTTCAATTGACCCTATAGACCTTCATGCCTGAGAAGGTGTCCTACCAATCTATCTCGCCTATTTCTTATTGACTTCCATAGAGTCCTCTGTTCTCCTATTGTTTCTAATACGTCTTCATTTCTAACCTTCTCTATCCACGGTATCCTCATCATTCTCATGTAACACCACATTTTGAATGCTTCTAACCTCTTCTTTTTCGCCGTGTCCACTGTCTATGTTTCGCATCCGTACAGCGTCGCGCTCCAAACATACACCTTTAACAATCTTTTCCGTATTTCCAAATTTGTGAGCATCTGACTTCCTAGTTAGTACCTAAAATCAGTCTTCTAATTTTTCGTCTCCTATTTTTATATCCGCTCTTTCCCTACTCTTGAAGATCCGCAAATTACAAATTAAAATTGCGTTGATTTATTGCTTAAATGACCTTTTGAAGGAGACTTAATATGATTTGGGACGCTGGTGAGGATGGTATTTAATGAAAAGCCTGCCAGAACGAAGGCTTTAGTGGCTTAGTGCTTTAACTGAATAACCGGGTTTCCAGCAAAATCAGTATCCGGTGCATCTTTTGTCTCATACTGCTCTTCTTACTCCAAAAGCTAAATCATGTAAGGGATTTAATGCTTTACCACTGTCTCCATTTTTTACCTTTTGATATTACTTTAATTTCGATTCTGAGTCTAACAATAATTTAAATAGTAAGTCATGCAAATGTCTTCTTTATAGCTTTTTTTTATGTATATAGATAGATATCTATTATGTTTATTTTCCCAGCATCCACCATGACGCCCATAAAAATAACTAACATGGTGTTATGGGAATATTAAAAATTCCGGTAAAGAACCGATATTATGGTCACTCGTCATTCCTATTACTTTACGGCTTAGCTTTGGTCAGTAACATATAGTTGGGGATAAATCGAATAATAACCATTATGCTAATTAATAGTACTGTTAATTATATATATCGCCGTTTTCTTCACATTTAATTCCATACTGAAGTGTAAGCAAACACCGTTTTAGTAAGTTATGCAAATTTCTTATATAAAATTAAACTAGCATCGTTTGTTAAAATTAGGAAACAAAGGAGTATAGTATTAAAATGTCAATAACCTTTACGAATCTGCTTTACACACATATCGTGCTTTACATTTGGGTTCCTTTTCCGCTAATTACCGTAAAGTTGTTGGCTTTCCGCATTACCGAAACTTTAGCCTATTAGAAGAATTATTTTGCAATTGTCTTAACATCTTTTTCAATGTGTACTCTTCACGGTTGCACTCTCATTTGTCCCTCCCGTTATTTTGGCTGCGATTAATAAGGGCGATCACTTCGATCAGTGTTGTTGGATGAATCTAAAGGAATTAGGGAATCAGATTCAATTGACTAGCCTCCATTACAAACAGATTGCCGAGAAGTCCTTTTTTTCTTGTTTAATTCTTGATTCCCCTAGACAAAAAAAGTCTCTCTCCAGTCTCTGAGAGTGTTTCAGCGTCTCTGAGAGCGTCTCTCACAGTCTCTCAGCGTCTCTGAGAACGTCTCTCACAGTCTCTCAGTTATTGCCTAGGTGTTTTTATGGATCTCTCACAGTCTCTGTATGAGAGAGTCGAACGATAAAATTGTTAATTCAGAAATTCGAGTCTCTCGTTTTGAGACTGTATACGAAATGAGGATCTCTCTATGAGCGACTCGAGCCTCTCGTTCAGAGACGCTAAACAGTTTTTTTTACCGTCTCTCGACAGCCTCTCAGCGACACCGGAGAGACTCGATGAGAGAAATGAACATTAGGCAAATAGGGAATCTTCTTTTAACTGAACATATCTTGAATTTTTCCGTTGTGTTTTCACTACAAGGACGCGAGGGATTGTCTGAAGAAATCACTGCAAGCATGGCAGGCCGGGACAAGTGCAATTTGAACTGAAAATCACAAAATGCACAAGTCACGACCTAATCTACTGCAGCCCGCCTGTTGCTTTTTCACAACGGATTTTCCATCACAAAGGACAAAGACTTGACATTTTTCCAATTTTCTTTCCGCCGCCGCTACTTTCTTCTTTTGTTTTCGTAATTTCCCACTGGTGTGCTGCTATTCAATAGCTCATTTTGCAGTTACAGTTTACTTCTGTATCGGAAAGGAACTCGACCTTGTAATAAACAATTTTTCAATAACACGATAAGACCGCGAATCTAATTGTATAAACTTTAAAAGCGTTAAACTTCCAGCCACAACAATCAAGCTTTTATAAGTAAACAGAAACATGAAATAAAAGGAATGCTAAATTTTCCACAGTCTATTTGACAAGATATAGCAGTTGGTGCAGCTAGCAAGGAGGAGTTAGAGATAGCTTTAAATAAAATGGAAGCGGTATTGACAAAACGCTATTGTATAAAAATAAATAACAGTAAAACTGGTGTGCAAGGGAAGAAATAGTAGGGAAAGAGCGAATATAAAGATAGGAGACGAAAAATTAGAAGAAGTGGCCGATTTCAGGTAGCTAGGAAGTCAGATAAGTCAGGACGGAAGGAGTAGTAAGGATATAAAGCAGAGGATAGCGCAGGGTCGAGTCGCCTTCAATAAACTGCTCGCGAAGGGTTAATCTAGAAATTCGAAAAAGGTTGTTAAAGGTGTATGTTTGGAGCACGGCGCTGTACGGCTGCGAAACTTGAACAGTGGATGCGGAGGAAAAGAAAAGGTTATAAGCGTTATAAATGTGGTGTTACAGGCGAATGATGAGGATACCGTGGATAGAAAAGGTTAGAAATGAAAATGTATTAGAAAGAATAGGAGAACAGAGGACTCCATGGAAATCAATAAGAAATAGGCGAGATTGGGTTAGTACGACACCCTCTCGAGCAGGAAGGTCTAGTCGGAGACATATTAGAGGCAGAAACGGAATTTAGGAGGGGTAGAGGTAGACTTAGATTACTGTTCGCAGATAGTTTAGGATATGAGTTGTTCTAGTTTTAAGGTAATGCGAAGATTATCTCAGGATAAGAAAGAGTGGAGGTGCGTGACCAACCAGTCTTAAGACTGACGACCTTATGATGATATTTGACAGGTGCCATCAAAGTAATTTTGTGATGACAGGCTTTGTAGTACCTTTTTTGGCATAGGTCTAAACGCGCCTTTACGTAAAGTAACTGTTAACCTAAGATTGCAACCTTTGTGATAATGGATAACAGTATGCGTACTTTTTGCTCATAAAACAATGCTCCATCGAATTGCTGAATTTTTTACGTTCCGTTGACCCTGCGGTATCATCTTTGGTCGGGTCGTTTAATAAGCCTTTAAAAATTTACATACGTTGTAAATTATTGTCGTAAAGCGATAAAAAGTTGAGACTTTTAAGTAGTCGCTTTAATCTAGTAGCGAACTACCGAACTGTGACGTTTTCTTCTATGGATTAACCCATTTTATTCGTGATGCGTTACCAAACGACAACATTAGATTTAGAAAAACAACAAGATAATATCGAGAGGTCGGTTAAAATACACACAAATTGAACCAAAATTCCCACAACGGTTTTGAAACAATTCTGTAGTTACTAGTAATTTCAAAAAAGACCGTCGTGATCTATACGAAAATGCAACATCAAGACTGCAAAACCAAGATCAATTCAAATTTCGCTCATCACAAGTAGATAGAGATGGTTATGTAAAGTTTCCAAATAATGTATTCTACAAGTGCATGAGCTTACTGTTAAAGTCCTAAACGCCAAAATAAATTCTAATTATCCATTTGTTTGCCAGCATACACATAACTGTTCTATCCGGTAGCGTTTTTTAGACACGTGTTGAATTTCACGCTTCTTGCCAATATTGCCAATTGATTAACGGACAGTGAGAGCTGCTTAATCCTTAAAATAATGAGATTCGTAAGCCTTAAACGAATTTTGCAGAGTTGGCCATTAGTAATGGATAGTCGGTAATTAAAAGGTGCGAATTTTGCATACGATTATTTTTGTAATGCATGAACGTGCTAAGGAAATGTATACAAACAGCTTCCGCGTTTATTCTGATGTAATAGTAAGTGCTGTCGTTAATTCCTGACATGTTTTACGCGTCTATCGTGTTTGTTAGAAACAAGAAAATATTGAGGTCTATGAGAACAGTTTCCACAACCAACAAAAATCAACGCTGTCAAATGGATTTCTTTATCAAAATGGGACAAATTATATTATATTATTAATTAAATAAAAATTCCCTTTTCCCTCAGCTGGCTCTAAATACCCTAGATCTAGTTCCCTTAGTTCTAATAACGCTGGCCAAAAATCGAACGCGATAGTGTGCATCTTTCTTTCTCTTACTTATACTGTTTGCAAAGAGGAAGAGAGCTGACTAGATAGATTCTATTAGTCTGCCGTCTAGTAAATATATCCAGTAGGAGTCATTTTGAAAAGGTTCGGAAGCTAATCCGTAACAGTCCAAAAAATGGTCATTTCGAAATATTGTGAACAGATAGCGTTTTCGGAATGCATATTTTAGATGTTTGTCAATTCGTTCCTGTCGAGGGTCCCATGACACCATACAGCTTGTTCTTTTATTGAGCGTACAAAATTCTCACAATCTCACATTGCAGGATTCCAGACTAACCGATCATCATCATATCATCATAAGGTCGTCAGTCCTAAGACTGGTTGGACACGTACCTCCACTTTTTCCTATCCTGAGCTAAACTTCGCATTTCCCTAAAACTAGAACAGCCCACATCCTTAACTATTTGCGAACAGTAATCTAATCTAGGTCTACCTCTACCCCTCCTAACTCCTGTTTCTGCCTCTAATATGTCTCTGACTAGACCTTCATGCCTGAGAAGGTGTCCTACCAACCTATCTCGCCTATTTTTTATTGACTTCCATAGAGTCCTCTGTTCTCCTATTCTTTGTAATACCTCATCATTTCTAACCTTTTCTACCCACGATATCCTCATCATCCGCCTATAACACCACATTTCGAACGCTTCTAACCGATAAGCAGTTTTTTTATTTCATTAATTTAACATGAACAGTGGTTAAATGACTTTGAGCTTGAAGTACTGCAAACGGGTTGGTAAGCATCATCTGTACTACAATACACCATTTAGACGAATTCAATATGTTCAGCAACATTTACGTTTATGGATATCTATTTGTTGAACGGATTCCACAGCGTAGTCCACCATACGTGGTAGACATGTAATCAAATCGAACATAGAAGTTCATGGTGATCAGTACACTTGGTATGTGTTCTGCCGAAACGAGCTGCTAAGATCCAACGAGTTCGAAATCGTGATCCGAGTCTTACAGTTTCAACACAACTACCATGAACTTCTTTGTTCGACTTAAAACATCTTGGTCGTACATCGTTTTGTTAGTGGATTCATATTTTAGGTACAATTATCCAAGTTTTCCAAATCGTTTAAAGAAAGTTTTGTAAGTGAGTTGTCCAAGCTATTTGAACGAATGAAAGATACAAAAGAATGACTAATGATTGGAAACCATAACCATAAATTGCATAACCCTTTTAACTCTTGTTTCTGCCTCATAGATGTCTCTGACTAGACCTTCATGCCTGAGAAGGTGTCCTACCAACATATCTCTCCTATTTTTTAATAACTTCTCCTATTCTTTCTAATACCTCTTCATTTCTAACTTTCTCTATCCACGGTATCCTCATAATTCGCCGGTTACATTCGATCTTTCCCTACTTTTTCTTCCCTTGCATACCAGTATTTTTTCTTATTTGTTATTTTGTCTAATGCTTCATTAATTCTTTTTGTTTCAGGTAAGTCTTATCCATACTTTCTTAAGAAAATTGACGATTAACAGAAGTTGTGGTGAGTACTCATTAAAACTTAATAAATAAATCAGTAAACGCTCGGTATTAATTCAGTACGTCGTCGGAAAATTCCTTTTTTGTCTGTTGAATGGCTTAATCATCTAGCACAGTCTCTATTATGAACTAGTGAATTATTCTGATCACGATTCGAAATTAGAAATTGTGATGTATTTGAAACATTCCAAATTTCATTACTTAGCACTATTTCTTAATTCCTTCTGCATCGATTTCAACACTCTAATAACGGAAAGTTGTTTACGTTAAAATTTTTTTAAATGACGCCTAATACCTGATCGTGAACTTTAAATTTATGTCTTCAGTAACAACAACAAAAAAAATGTACAAGCGCCAATACGTGTCTGCAACAACTCGGTTATAATTTAATTACGCCCGAAGGTAGTAATTTATCTAGTTAATCTAACTGGCGATAGTTTGTAATTACTAGGCTCATTACTATGGTAATTGCTGCTTTCTCTCTAACAAAGCTATTCTACTATGCATCTATACTGTAAGTCTTGCCACTTAATGGGAATCATAGTATATGTCAAGTTAAGCACTGAAATTCAGAAGTTTTATTTATTCTGATAGTTCGTTTCACTGTTGTTTTTGTATGCAAATACCTAGTCAAGTTTATGTCTTGTTGGGTTTTGTTTCTTTTTTGCAATAGCAATAGGAACTGTCTGTCCATAAAGAATTGTTTTTTTTTGAAATCCTAGTTTTCGTTTCGAATATAAAATTCACAATCTTCGCAGTAGATTAACGTGGGAGACAGATAGTAGCGTTACTTAATCGTTTTAGCGATGCCTACCTACTCAAATTGTTGAACTGGCTTATTTTGGGTCATTTATATGGATTATGGATATCATTAACCATCAGTGTGGTTTACAATTTATATGTGACAATGAATTCTATAACGGTACCTACCTATACGATCGATGTAGGTAATATTTTTCTCAAACTCGGACTTTTAACGTTCTTTCTTTGCTTTTTTGGGTGCTCCAAAGACAGAGAAGCTTATAAAAAAATTATCAAAACAAAAGGAATAACAATAATAATAAAATGTTAGAAAAAACCTTTTGCTATATGGCTGATCAGGTAAATAATCGGAAATAGATTGTACCACCGGGTTTGCGGACGCGTCCTCTAAATTTATTACGATGTGTTATAGTAGCAAACAAATGAGCCATTACTGACTCGGAAAGGAAAGAAAAGGAAGTGAATGCGGTGGAGAAATTAATACATGAACATATATGGAAACGGAAGGGATGTAAGGAAACCGTTCTCATGTGCTTCCTCTTAAAATGTGATACCCTTGGTCCAATGTTTTCTATATTTTTATGAGGCTTCGCATCATTGTAATTGGCTCTTTCGTTCTAAAAATTTAAATTATCTTTAATAAAGATTGGATTGGTTCCCTTAAAAAAATTTCAAAGTAGATAAAGGATTATAGATGGGGAGGCATTGGAAGGAGCAGGAACAGAGGGTGGTACGGAAGTCAATAAGCAAAATAGAAAATAGGATGGTAGGACACCTGAAATATAATGGACCAGCTAGAAACATACTAGAAACAGAAACAGGATTATGACGGGGGATCGCGATGCGTACAAAATGGGTTACAGAGCTTGGGGTTCTCTATCTAGTACCTATATATAGCAATTTTAGTCCAAAAATATGGCATACATTTATCTTTTGTTAAGTTCATTCATATCTCCACAACAAGGCCATGAAAGACAGTGTAATATCTGAGGGGCGTAATTATTCAATAACAATGGCGAATTCTTTAGAAGACAAAGAGTTTCCGGGACCGACGTCCTCGGGCGGTGTGTTCGTGTATAACAAGTGTCAGTTATATTTATCGCCATGCCTAATGTGATAAAGGAGGTATGATATTCCAGCCTGTGAAAGTACAACAGCAGTAAACGTTCGTTTCCGTCCAAATACCACACCTTTCTCATCGCAAACGTACAAGCAAGATGCAAGTGAATGATGTTCAGAGATGCAAATAGGAATATACTTACTTATATACTTACAACTGCATATTTCAAGCATCGCTTAATTCATATCATTTCTATCAATTTATTAAAAAAAAACTATTTTTCTGAATACCGACTGTAAGTACTCTTTATACTCTTAAAGAAAATTCTCAATCTCTTCAGTTCCTTCAAAGAAACTTGACATTGCATTTCGATAACTGAAACTGTAAAGTTGATTGCTAATAATTGTTACAAGCTAGTATAACGCTCAATTAATGATACTATCTTCAAGCGTCAATTGGTTAACAATTAGTTCTTATTGACTTCTGTAAGTCTATGCAAGTTATTCCATTCGTAAATTCACAGAACTGGCAGAGCTCCCTGTATGCTCAGAATTCGCTAATCCTTTACATACTGTAAAATGTGTAAACTGTTTAGGCTTAATGGTGGTGTAGTGGAAGCAGCTAACGACGTTTAAGTATATAAAGATATGTGGGGTGGGATTGCAGCAAAGGGAAAAGGAAGCGCGCCACTATCGAAAAAATCTAAGAAACAGTGATTGCTATGAAATATATGAACATTCATCAAATTTGGAGTCCTAGCCATAGATAATAATAAGTCCAGGATGATTCTACCGTAATATATCTAGGTAAAAAAAATCTTTGGGTGTTTCATTTTCACCAGTCAGTAATGCTGGTGGGCGGGCAGTCCCTCCGGACTACGCCGGAAGGTGAGGTGCAAGACCCTCTTCAGGAATCGTTGGATTGGGTGGGTGGTGGTTCGAGTTAAAAAGATGAGACCGACGAAATGAAGACAGAAGAGAATGAAAGATTATCTATGGAATATTACTACCCCAGCATTTGCCTAAGTGATCCAACGAAACCACAAAAAAATTTGGACCAAGGCAGACGGACTCGGAAATATCAAGTTACAAAGACTGCAGCATGAATCTTTATTTCAACTGGAGATATTTCTATTAAATCCAAGTGAGTCTGGTTCGCGGAACTGACATTTTTATTGCTTGAATTCAAAATGATGATAATATCTATGATTTCAGTCCTTTGCCCATGACTTTTCTCGATTTTTTTCGGAGACTCCGATTCTGGGTCAAGCAAGTAACCCGTTTCTCCGCACTAACAAAAGATTATATACGAGGGTGGATTGATAAGTTTCCGGCCTAACCAAGAGATGACGCCACTAGGCCTACCTTGAGGTGACATTCTATAGTACCATCCTTGGATAGCTTGTAGCTATAGTTTCAGCCCGATCTCCTTGCTAGTGTAGGTTTGACAGCACGCTGAACAAGACGCCTCTGTGGTTTTCGTAAAAATGGAAAAGCAGGAAAATCGTGCTGTCATCAAATACTTTTATTTGAAGGGGTTAACGCCGAAGGAAATTAAAAAAGAGATGGACTCAACACTGGGGACATCCTCCCCGTCATATTCAACCGTTAAGCAGTGGGTTTCCGAGTTTAAAAAGGGTCGTGTGAGCACCTCTGATGGGCCTCGCTCAGGACGCCCCGTTGAGGTCACAACTCCAGATATGATCGAAAAAATTCATCAAATAGTGCTGGGAGACCGCAGATTGAAAGTGCGTGAGATAGCTGAGACCTGTAAGATGTCATATGAACGTGTGCAACATATTTTGCACCAACATTTGCATATGGAAAAGCTCTGTGCAAGATGGGTGCCGCGTTTGCTAACAGTCGACCAAAAATTGATTCGAAAAAACATTTCTACCGCAAATTTGTCATTGTATAAGCGTAATCCAAGCGAATTTTTGCGTCGATTCGTAACCGTTGACGAAACGTGGGTCCACCACTACACTCCTGAAACCAAAGAACAGTCTAAACAGTGGATTGGACCAGGGGAACCAACTCCAAAGAAGGCAAAAACAATTTTTTCGGCGAACAAGGTTATGGCTACTGTTTTTTGGGATGCAAGAGGTATTATATACATTGATTACCTTGCAAAGGGTAATACTATCACTGGTCAATACTACGCAGACTTATTGCAACGTTTGAGCCACGAGGTGAAAATTAAACGACCTCATCTGGCGAAGAAAAAAATCTTGTTTCATCACGATAACGCACCAGCGCACACGTCAATCGTTGCGACGGCTAAAATCAACGATCTAAAGTTTGAATTGATGCCGCACCCTCCTTACTCTCCAGACCTAGCCCCGAGTGACTATTTTCTGTTCCCTAATCTCAAAAAATGGCTTGGCGGTAAGAGATTTGCGGACAATGAAGAAGTAATCGAAGCTGTAAATGGTTATTTTGAGGAGCTTGACGAATCAGTCTATAGAGATGGCATTAATAGACTGGAACACCGCTATGAGAAATGTATCAGCCTTGGAGGAGATTATGTTGAGAAATAAAAAAAAAATTTTTAAAAACCTTGTTTTTCTTGGTCAGGCCGGAAACTTATCAATCCACCCTCGTATAACCAAATTTGAACGAGTCTATGTGTCTAATAATAATTTAAATAACTAGAACTGGTAACAACATAACATATATTTATCTATAAAAAGTGATATGAAGTGATATGAGTTCCTGAACATCATATAGCAGCAGCTATTGTTGTTTCCGCTTTTGTAACTTCGGAATATAGCTTGCCATAAATTGTGCAATTACAAAGCTCCCAACGTCTAAACGGCTTCACTATTGATCAGATAAGTCCGGGGATAAATTAAAAGCCGAGTACACGCTTGACTGCAACGTTATTGTTTGGTTTATTACACCGCTCGACACGCACGCAAGAACTCACCACGACGAAATGAAATATTTTTTATTCTTACTCCCTAATGTGATTAATATGCCTTCATGTTCAAATATGGCTGTGGATTGCCAGGGTATGGTTTAGGCAAAACAAAGTGGTCATTAGGATGATTGTATCAGAGAAATTATAAGTCTATTATCTACAATTGAGTATATTAATGTTCTAACTCAGAACCGGGCAAACTCGGCTCTTTTGACACCCGAGTGCTCCTCAGGTATAGCCAAGGAGCTCCTCAATGATCCTGCGAGTGCGAGTGAGATGATTCTTTCCTTTTCTTATCCCTTCCATTTCGTAGGTGAGTCCCCTCTTCCATAGCCAAACCCAATAGTGTTGCGAACGTAGTAACGCAAATTTTCGTAGGTATTATTTAAGTTGCGAGAGAGGCTTCGCATGTCTACGGGATGAAGGGGCTTGATATGGAAGTGGAAGGGAGAAGAAAAAGAAAAAGCAATATGGGTCATTACTGCTTACTCTCTCGTACTCATTGAAGGATATGGAGTGACTCAAACTAACCTCAGGTAGCGGCTTCTACGAAGTTAAAGTTTGCCCGGCTCTGTTCTAACTACTTAGTAACACTAATAATACACATAGTATCTATTGTACCTAGCGTGCGTGCATTTGTAATGGAGAAAAAAAACTTAAAACTTTTGGCTGTTTTATTCCCACCAGCCGGTGATGCTGGTGGGCCGGCAGTCCCTCTGGACTACGCCGGGCGGTAGGGCGGAAGGCCCTCTTCAGCCTACTTTCAGGAATCGTGAGAATGGATGAGTGGTGGTTCGGGTGAGTAAGTTGAGACGGACGAAATGAAGACAAAAGAGAATGAAGGATTATCTGTGGAATATTACTGCCCCAGCATTTGCCTAAGTGATCCAAGGAAACCACAGAAAAACTTGGACCAAGGCAGACGGACCCGGAATTGAACCGGCGTCCCCTCCAATGCTAAGCATGTAATGGACAGATTATCGTATATCTATGGCTCTGTTTGTAATGCAAATTTGCAGACTGCAGCTATCTATTTCCTGGGTTACTAGCCCATTGAGATAACAATAAAGACGTCTAATTAAAGGGTAGAACAATGCATTAGACCTTCCTTATACAACCACAACTTTGTCGTTTAGTCGGAATTTTTAATTAAAGTGTTTTGACATGCCGACGACGTGTAAATGTCAATATACGGTGATAGATATTACATACAATTGATAGTGGCTAAATGTCAGACGACGGAGTTGGTAGGTGAAATTGCTCTTGACACATACACGAAACACTGCGATAAATATCATAATGATTTTTGTAATTTTCTATTATGTTAGGAATAAATCGTAAGCACCGATTTAACTCTTCAAAGCTCTGTCAGATCGTACTGTATCGACCATACAATTATTAGGCATATCATTTTGCTTAACGCAGTTAGAAATCTACACAGTATTACCTGTCATTCTATCAATGATTAACACGTGTACAGCAGCGAGAGAGTTATTGAATACGATTTTGTTCACAGAACACGCCGTCTAACGCCGTCCATGATAAGAATATTTAATTGCCCGTCGAAACGTTTATTATGGGCGAAACTGATTCTCGAGTGTAAATAAATTTCAAAACCTCTTAGCAGAACCATTAAAAATAGGCACCAATAGTACTCGAAACATTTACAATAATCTCTTATTTCATGATCAGTTAAAACGCGAAACGTTAGGTAGAATTGAATTTGCAAGATACTTGTCAAAATGACTGCCCACTAAAAACTACAGACAGAACAATAGTCAGACGGTTTTTGATGCAATAATAAAACCTTTAATAGGGAGGATCCTAATTGAAATAAAGCCTTGACTGCAGGTACCTATATTTTAGTTTGGCTACCAATTAAAAGACATTGCTATAGGTTTTATGAAAGTACACTAATCTTAGGGTCACTCAACAAATTTGACTAGACCTTCATGCCTGAGAAGGTGTCCTACTAACCTATCTCGCCTATTTCTTATTGACTTCCATGTCTTCTGTTCACTCATTCTTTCTAATACCTCTTCATTTCTAACCTTCTCTATCCACAGTATCCCCATTATTCGCCGGTAACACCACATTTCGAATGTTTAAATTAGACTCAGCGAAAAGGTTAAATTTAATTTGTTTAGAAAAGTCAAAGAAAGATGTGTTAGCAAGTCATGTGCCGAATTGTGAAAACGATAATAAAGTATCAAGTGTTATAAGCTTTATGTTGGCCATATTTGGATCACGTTAGCTATGGCTACCATATATAACGAACGTAACTACATAAGTAAGTAACTACGGATTCCAAGGATTGCGTTAGCAATTTTACTGAATGGAGTAATTTATATTTGAGTTGTGTAACAGAATATTTTGACGCAATTAGTCCCTTGTACGGCTGCATTCTTTACACTTCGCAATTGCTCATTAAGGATTTGTAAATCACTCTTTGTTACGTCTTCAGTACCACCCGATAAATGGTGGCACGTACATGGAAGAGGAAATTTTCAACTTGTATATTCCTAATATGTAAAAGCAATCCTGTGAAATGCCTCTTAAGGGATTTCACGTGATTATTTCGATTTGTTGAAAAACATTTGACAAAAAAGATCGTTACTTAAACGGCTTAACAAAATGGATTTTTTAATTAATTGCAAAACCATATTAACTATAGAAATTACCTGTGCAGCTCCGGAAAGACGGCGTTTGAAAATCCACAGAAACGACAAGGAATCTGGAAAAAAGAAACAAATATCTTATTCCACAACAAAAAAAAAGGCTATCCTTTAGGTATATATTGTTCGGAAGAACAAGGAAAAATTGTTGATTCCAACAAGTTAATACAAAATAGTTTTCTTGTAATATGATATGTCAACTTATCCATTATGGAGTCTAAACAATGGATTCCGCATATAAAATTGCATTATTAAAATAGAATCAATCAGGCACTTTCAATACCATGGTCTAGTTGTGTAGTAAGGTATGGTCATTGCAGTTGTCTACTCTATCGTTTGATGCAGAAATACGACGGTTCAGTATGCACCATTGTTTCAAGAGAAAGACATTAAGCTAGTTGTATGTTGACAGCTTACGTTGCCAGTCTACAACTTATTATTGTTTTAAAGCTTAGACTTTCCACAAGCAATTCAGAACACTACACATATAAATAGTTAACCCAGTCGATTGCAAAATACTGTGATCTACTAGCCTTGCAAGCACTTGGACTCTTATTTGATTCCCGCCTGCGACATCCTGGATAAATCAATACATCAAGAGGTTTAGACCATTCCTTAGCATTCGAGAGCACGCCGGTTCAATTCCTGGTCCGTCTGCCTTGGTCCAAGACGTTCTGTCGTTTCCTAGGATCACTCAGGCAAATGCTGGAGCAGTAATATTCCGTAGATTATCTTTCACTCTCTTCAGTCTCCATCCATCCAACCTTTTACCATAATTCCTAAAAGGGGACTGAAATGGGCTTTCCGCCTTACCCCGGGTGTATTCCAGAGGGAGCACCTGGCCCCTCCCCTCAGGCATTAATAGCTGATGAGACTGAAACACCCAAAAATTTTTTTTGGTTGAGAGCAACCAGTAGAGTAAGATTGCCCTGTTTCCCTTGATATCCCTGTTAATTTAATTGAGATTGAATTCCTGTTATTTTCATTTCAAGTAATAATCAGGAAGGATCTAATAGTGAGGCGTGAAGACCAATTTTTTCCTGTTTGTTAAAACAACGGCGCTATTGTAGTAGTAACACCATTAATTAGACGGTCGGTTAATGAAATTAGACATTTATTTGGAAGTGTATTAGCAACTTGATGAAACGTTTGCGTAACGAACCTGTCTAATTATTACCGTTCGCATAATATGATCTCTTCCATGGCTAATTACCAGGGAGGCAACCTGAGAAACGCTAATATTTACACGTCACGAAACATTTAACACTCAAACGGTTCCGCTTTTTCCGCTTTATGGTTTTTTCTTTGTCCGAGAGACATATTATGTTCTCCGTCTCTCATGAGACAACCGGTAATTTCTTTGTTGTCCTTTTTTGGGCCTTTTTATTCGTCTGGCGATCGTGTTTGCTCACTTCGACGGATCGCGTTGGCTGCTTATGAAGAATGAAGATCGCCGTTGAGGCTTTACCTAACGTAAGGTGTGTGAGGTCTTGTACATGTACGCACAAGTTCGACCAAAAGAATATTATCGTTGAAAGATCGCCGACCCAGTTTATTTAAAAACCGTTTATTGTTGGCAAAGTAGGGAAGAGAAGTTCGATGAACCGAAATGACTACATGCACTGTGAGTAACTCCATTCGGATATTAACTTGCTTCTCAAAAGTCATAGCATTTTTATCACAAATATTACTGCATATCTATGTCATAAACAGCGTTTTCAATTTAGCAGCAGTTAATAATGAAATCGAGACACATATTCGTTATTCATGATGTATATTAAACATAACATAAAATCTTGATATCACTTGGGCGTATATTTATTATCATCATCCGGCCTAAGACCGGTCGAACCTGCAACCAACCTTTTGCAGGATTCCTAAAAAGACTGAAAAGGGCTTTCCGCCTTACTCCAGGTGTAGTCCGGAGGGACCATATGCCCCCCCCCCGTATCCTGAGCTAATCTTCTCATTTCGCTAAATCCGCCCAACATCCTTAACTACTGTGAAGAGTAATGTAAAAGAGAACAATGAGGATATCCTAGATAAAGAATGTTAGAAATGATGAGGTAATAGAAACAGAACAGAGGGCGCTATGAAATTCAATAATAGCCGAGATAGGATGCTAATAGATAAAGACATATTAGAAACAGAAACAAGAGTTAAAAGAAGTGCACCTAGATTAGGTTAGTGTTCACAAATTCAAGGAAATACGAGGATTATCTCAGGAAAGCTAAGAGTGGAGGAGTAGTGTTGGGACTGACGACTCCATGATGATGATGATGATGATGGTACATATAAATAGAATGCCGCATTTCCATTAAAATAATTACGTTACCCTAAGCTAGGAGTGGTTATGAACTGAAGAAAATGATCCAGTTTCCGCAATCAATGTAGCAGAAACTCATCGCCATTACCGTCATTGCTGCTACCCGTTTTGAAAAGTTGAGAATTCACAACAAAGCTCGTTGCATCTTACATAGGCCGGGACTAGTGCAATATTGGTAGAAAAAACAATATTGTCACGCATCACGGACTATGCAAAATGCAAATTCCTTTTGCTTCTTTCTTCATGCGATGAAAACCACCTTCCTGGATTCTCAACCTAAACATTTGCTTTCCAACATAATAAAAGGAAGCAGAAAAAAGTAAAATAACAAAATAAAAGTAAGATTTTGTTTTGATTTGATAATTTGTATCTCATCAAGCGAATCGCGTCTACGTCTTCCATTACAACCTAGGGCTGTTGAAAGCATTTTCAATTTATACGTTCAAATGTCATACCTACCACTGAAACCGACGCTAAATAGATGGGAAGTTTGTTTGTCATTTGAATATTTCTTCTTTCCTTGAAATTTCTTTTAGAAACTTTCACAGCTGCTGCTTTTGATATTTCCAAAGCTGGCTGCCTACACGAGAGTTTGAAAAGGAGTGCTTGCCGACGACATATCGTATGTGCACGATATTCAGTTTTCTATTACAAAATTCTTTTGAACACGTCGAGTGTTTAAGCCCTTTTGTCAACAAGCCATAGACGAGCAACAGAGAAGACATCGCATGTTCTTCGTGCTTCAAATGTGAATTCTCACGTAGAGCAATATCAATGCGAGGACAATTAAAACAACACTTTTCGCGTGCTACTAGTACTACTGGACGGGACGGGTCCCAGAAGCTACACTTCAATACAATGTTAGAAGGAGGAGCAGAAGTCCCTCTTTGGCTTGTTTGTAGGGTCCTTGGAATGCTAAAGAGCTTATCTGTTGAACATTACTGCCCCAGTATTTGGCTAAACGATCCAAGGACAACACAGAAGAACTTAATCCAGGTCTGGCAGATCCAGAATCGAATCGGTGTCGCCTCAAATGAAGAGCCATGTTCTAGACTGTTACACCACGCCGGTTGGTATAAACAGTAGATGGTAGCCATTGTTAAAACTGAACAGTATACATATTTATAATACCAGATCATTAATAACAATATCATAAAAATATTGTGCTCGATGAGTTTGCATCTCCGTGAAGCAATAAAGTTATGAGCAGCTAATATATCATCACCATCGTAAGGTCAGTTCTAAAACTGGTTGGACACGTAAGTACCTCCACTTTTTCCCATCTATCTAGCTATTTTCGCAATTCCCTAAAACTAGAACTTTCCTTAGAAGGTGTTCTATAAACCTATCTCGCCTATTTCTTATTGATATCCACACTGACCATTGTTCTATTATTTCTAATACCTCTTCATTTCTAACTTTCTCTATCCACGGTATCCTCATCGTTGGTTTGTAACACCACATTTGGAACGCTCCTAACTTTTCCCTTCCATCGCGTCCATCGTCCATAATTCGCACCCGTACGGCACCCTGCTCCAGACAATCTACATATTTCGAATTTCTAAATTAGTCGTTCGAGAGCATTGACTTATTTTTATTAAAAGCGACCCTGTGCTATCCTCTCTTTTATATCTCTGCTGCTCCATCCAGCCTGACTTCCGAGATGCCGGAAATTAGTCACTTCTTCTAATTTTTATATTCACACTAATTAATATATGTCATGCATTCTACGTTCCATTGTACATAAAAATGTTACACAAATATATAGAGCGATATGTTTTAGATAAATGTGAGTTAGGCAATGACAGAATGAAGGAATGTTGTGGTCACAACATGACTTATTGCTGTCTCTTGCTCGGTAAGTAACATGATTCGAATAGTTGAAGTGTTGCAAGCCAATTTACTGCGTTATAAAACTGGCAATAATCGTCCTGTAGTAAGCATGTTCTACTAAGCGCAAGAAAATTATCATCAGTATTGGCAGTAAACTACGCGGAATTTATTTAATATCAATTAAAGTTAATTAAATTCACTGTACATCAACTTCTTTAGTGGTTAAAATGGGAGAAAGCCCAAGTTTTGCAATAATATAAAACTAAATTAGCAAGGAATTAATTGCAAGTGTCGTTATTAACGTTGACAGGAAATTATTTTTCAAGATGAGAGGTTTGTAAGCACTGAAGTTGCTTAAAATATTATACTTGGTCTGTGTAATGTTGAATGATTCTATGGATATTACTACTAACATGAATCAAGTGCCAAATGGCTATTGATATTTTATTAGTTTTCACTAATTTTCTAAAAATTTACTTCAGCGTATGAAATCTTCAATGTGGGAGTAAAAATTATTAATTTATTACTAGTTTCAGTAAGTGGGAGTTCTTAAATTCTCAACTACAACAAACTGCTGGTGATTATATCTTGTTTGCAAACCTCTGGCAATTTCATTCTGTTATGTCGCGATTTTCTTGCAAGTATTACATTTACATAACACTGGTCTCAAGATACGTATGAATGTATATAGTTGGGAAGTTCACAATTGGCATAGTTCGCAATAAAACTGTCGCATTTACTTTCTTCCTTCAATTTACCAACTAGACTAGACCGGTTGCCGATAGAACATCTACTTTTACTAACGACAGACGTTGTAGGGAAGATCGTAAACACAGGAAAGAGATGTCAGGTAGGAATTGCAGCGGACACGAATAAAGAGAAAGGAATAGCATTACAATTAATGTGTAACAGAAAGAGATGCAGTCAAACAGAATTTAAGCATGTTGCGAGCATCCAAATTTAAAGAAAGTTCAACATTCTCAGGAATTTAGGAAAGCAAAGACACTTGTTTAAAGATATAAAACAAAGCCGACCCTGATCTTTTGCCTACATAAGGAACCTCTAATCCTTGCACCGCTTACTATTATTCGGTTATCTCTTTTCACTTTGTACTACTCATGAAGCATTCCCTAATTTAACAAGGACGTGTTCTTAAAACACAGCATGTGACTACAGTCCCAAGTGGAAACAAGAGAGAAGATCCGTCCATTCTTACAGATAATCTATTGCAGAGTTTGCCAATTTTGATCAACCCAACTATATATCTATCCTCAAAGTATCCCCATGAATGAATATTGTATTGTTGCAATATTAAAGCGCACATAGCCGAGAGTACCTTACAATAATTTTCAGGAAAAGGAACTCCTTGTGTATTGTTAGCCATACCAACATTCCCTCCTGTGTGGATTTAGCGCTTCTGTGTATACTCTATTTGTGTGTGAACATGCGTATGTATATGTAATCTCAAGCTAGGAACTGTCGTTGGTATCGATACCGTTCTGCGATTTAAAGATAAGGCGATCGTATTCGCCTTTACGACATTTTGTCATTCATAAGCTCTCTTTAAGCCAGCGCGCTGGAAAGGGATTAAAAATGGTCCTATTGAACGAATGTTAAGATCTAGCAAAGGGACCATATGTGTCGCTCCTTTTAATGAGGTGCCAGTATTATTGCTCTATAAGCCTTTTGACATGAACATATTGACTCCATTTTGTCAACATCCGAATTAAATATTCATGTTCCTACAAGGAATGTTTGGTTATGAATTAACCTCAAACTTTTGGAAAAATTTTTGTCAACTCTTAAGGAACAATCTTTCGGGTTTGATCGTTGCCTTGGAGTTCCCTTTAGTGAAATTGATATGGAGCCGACTGTGATTATTATTTGTTGTACCCAGTAGTAAGCACTGGAAATCTCTGCTACAGCTTCTGATGATGACAAAAAGGAATCAGGGAAAGGATGGAAATCGTACATATAAAACTATAAGAGGACAATCCTTCTGTTATTTAATATTGTTAGGCAAATGAAAATTACAAGATGAAATGAAAGACGTGAAAGTATTTCTGCCATTGACGCACCTTCGCGAATAGACAGCATTAAAATACCAATGTCCTTTGTATATTTCAATTCTCGTACCTTGTGTAAACTTTATATGCGAATAATTTCCCATGACAGAGGTAAGCGAAGTAAAACCAACATTTACAGATATCTCCTAGTCTTGCTAATGCATCCTTTCACGCAGTTTAAACGTTGTTTATTCTTTCTAATCGCAGAGTACACAGGAAACAATCGCGGAACAATTAGCACCACCGCGCGAACTTTGACGACGGATTATGCTCACTGTCGTGGTCCTTCCTTGCCGTATTATAACACGCATTGCGTGTTATTTGAACGCGCAGTTTGATGACACTCGATGTGTCGGAGGAATCTTTAATAAGTACCTGTCATACTTAACGTACTTAACGTTTACAGTTATCCTTTATCATTTCCTTTTTCATCTTTGGTCCGGTGCCAAAACTCCTGTCTACTATCCATTATGATCGGACCATTGATTTGAATAATTAAATCTTTTACAGTAAGTCATATTTATGTGAAATATTTGATAACCTTTGAAAGCCTTACTGGAAGAAATGAATAGTGCAGCCATCCTTTAATATATGCCATTCTGGTGAACTAGGTTGAAATTGAGAAATCCAAACAGAAAGCCATCTGCAGACTTCCACGTTCCAGATGATATCATCTCCTACACGTTTCCACAATAGTGAGAATGTCTTTATTTCGACGCTCGTCGTATTTCATATGTGAAGTGGAAAACGTAGGATAAAGTACATACTTCAGTTTTGCTTCTATTTTTCTTAATCAATTTATATTATGAAGTCAATTATCTCATCGCCATCATAAGGTCGTCGGTCCTAACACTGATTGAACACACACCTCCACTCATTTCTTTCCTGAGTTAATCTTCGCGTTTCCCTAAAACTAGAACAACCCACATCCTTAACTATTTACGAACAGTAATCTAATCTAAGTCTACCTCTACTCCTCCTAACTTCCGTTTCTGCCTCTGACTAGACCTTCAAGCCTGAGAAGGTGTCTTACTAACCTATCTCGCCTATTTCTTATTGACTTCCATAGAGTCCTCTGTTCTCCTATTCTTTCTAATAACTCTTCATTTCTAACCTTCTCTATCCACGGTATCCTCATCATTCGCCTGTAACACCTCATTTCAAACATTTCCCTCTTCTATTAGCTATATTAGTTTTTCTTTTGGTCCAACCACCGGTAAATGCATTAGTTGTATTTGGAACTCAAGTTCCGCCTGTTGCTACTCAATACCATCAAAGATACCGCCTTCAATCTACGATTTCGTTTCAGCTTTACCTTATATAATTCAAGGAGACTGGAGAAGTGCCAGTTTGATGGAAGAGTCTGATTAGGATTCTTACAATTAGTCTGTAAATGAATCGTTCAAGAAGAATAGATGCAGCTAATCAATGGTCTAGAATTTAGCGAGAGAGACTTAAGAATCTTACTGTACCATGTCCAAAATAAATACCACAACATACAGATAAGATTCCTGTGACGTGAACATTAGTTAATTTTAATTTATTTCCACATTATAATCAGCAAATACCGAAATATTAAGATTGGACTATCATTAAATCCGTCAACTATTTTTATGTGAAACGAGATAAAATACATACGCTCTGTCTAGTAAAATCTATACTCGGACAACTGTTTGGAATATAAATTGCCGGTTAAGCAGCCACACAAACTCCTCATGTTCGAGTTTGTTTTAACGCTGAGAAATAATAAAACGGGAATAGCTATCACTTTGCCACTATTATTCAACGTTTATTGTCGCATTTATTAAGGAATAGTTGAAATTTTAAACGTTAAACCCACATAACTATGCTAATGGTCACCAATATTTTTTTATTCATGTACCATTAGCCTTTCTTCGATGGAATATGGCATTTCTGTGACACTTGGAAAATTTACTTCTACCAGTAGATAGTTGGAAAATAACCGGAACGCTCTTAAGCAAGAAAGATAGGATAATCACTAATCATCATTATTATCATAACGTTGTCAATCCCAACACTGGTTGAACACGCACCTCCACTCCTTTCTATCCTGAGCTAATCTTCGCATTTCCCTAAAACTAGAACGTCCCACATCCTTAACTATTTCCGAAGAGTAATCTAATCTAGATCTACCTCTACTCCTCCTAACTCCTATTTCTGCCTCTAATATGTCTCTGAGTAGACCTTCATGTCTGAGAAGGTGTCCTACCAACCTCTCTCGCCTATTTTTTCTTATTGACTTCCATAGAGTCCTCTGTTCTCCTATACTTTCTAATACCTCATCATTTCTAACCTTTTCTTTTCAGCCACGCCCACCGTCCATGTTTTGCACCCGTACAGCGCCGCACTCCAAACATACACCTTTAACAATCTTTTTCGAATTTCTAAATTAATCGTTCTTTTTATTGAAGGAGACTCGACCCTGCGCTATCCTCTGTTTTATATCCCTACTGCCAGAGTGCTCTAGGCTAGCACCTCGTAGACACCTGTCTGGCGGTCATATATTTTTCAAAATAATTTTTGTAAGCAGGTAATTTCTTTTTTTTTTTGTTTAAAAACTTACGTGCGCGCCCCTTCCTAGGCATGTGCCTTGTTTGCCTTATGGATAATCCGCCACTGCCTACTACTCCTTCCGTCCTGGCTTATCTGACTTCCTAGGTACCTATATGCTATAACATCTGAGAAACTAAGCATACTAATCTTTCGTCCCTGTATATCTATCCCTACAGTTGTACTGTCTTTAATGATGTTGATCGCGTCTTCAATGTATAGATAAAAAAGTAGCGGTAACAGTGTGCACCCCTGTCTAACTCCCTTCCTAATATCTAGTTCTCTACTTTGCAGCCCCAGCTCTTTAACTGCCTCTTACTCTTTATACAAACCAAGTATCACTCTTCTGTCTCTGTAACTCATCCCTACATTTTAAGTATATTTAACATCTTGTCCCATTTAACATTGTCGAAAACCTTTTCTAAATCTACAAATCCTGTGTGCGCACTCTTCCCTTCACCAATGTCATTCAAATATTAATATCATACACACTCACCAAATGGAGAAACTGGTTCCGATGTATTGTCCAGTGTCCTCTAGTTTGAGATAATAGAATGCATGTTTCACTTTTTATTAAATTGTGTTGAGTCCTGCGCAATATCATTATTCCCAGTGTCACTTCACAGGGGAACAAGACCCCAACAAGCACAGTAGTAACAACAAAAACAAAAATGGTAACAGAGACGAATTCAGAACGATTGATCGTGTATGTGAGAGAGAGAATGTGTGGATTTCCTCCGCGCGGATGATCCCGATTTGCAAATAGAGTCAACTCGAGCGGATGGACGTGGTGTGCTGCGAAACGAGCAAAGAAATAAATGAACGATGAAAACAAAACATCAACTCCAGTTAACTGCGAGGAGTGAATCACCGACGACGACGACGTGATGGTGATGGTGGTGGTTCTGGTGGCGGGCGGTGGCGATGGACGTGGAAGAGGCAGTGATGACGATGACGAAGTCTGGGGTCAACCAGACCAGCTGGTCACTGCACTGTACTGCCTCATTTATTAAAGGCGCGCCTCCACTGCACCGCTTACTATTACATTCACACTCGGTTGACACAACTCCTGGTCACGTGGAATCCAATAAATTACACAAGATGTCCACATTACGAGTGTGTTTCTTACTAAAATATAAATATCTACAATGCTGTTGATGAGATAAATGGATTGTTAACAATAACGACTTCAATGGAAGAATCTGCAGTCTATTGGAAGTACAGTTATTTTAATATCCTTGCTCTAGATTCCCTTCAGAATATAATTCAAATTGCCAGAACATTAATTCGTAATTCGTCAGGATTGGTCATATTTCCTTTATCATATGTTTCTTGTTTACTAAGCATATGCCAATTATATGGAACAATAATTATCCTCATTACTACCTCTTGGCTTCACGTTATTTTATTTTCGGGAAGTCCCTTTCTTTCTTTCTTTCTTTCTTTCTTACTTTGATCTTGAACTTGATGCTTCTGTGCCTGCTACTTCGCTTTAAACAATCGATGCAGTCGGGACTCGTCCTTATGAAACGGACCAGTAACTCCTGAAATGCCGATGCATGACTTAAACCTTTTAAACGAACTTGGCCAAGGTGGAGACCAACCCAGAAATGAACTAATGACTTGACATTGAAACGAATTGTTACGCGGGCGGCCTACATCGCCTACGTTGTTATTATTATTATTTGATGGGCTGCGGCTGTTTAAACAAATGCACGTTCTGGCACTATTCCTAAGAAGACTTGATGGGGTACAAAGATGAGACCCCGCTTTCCAAAGCAATTTACCAAAGGGTAGTGCGTCACATTATCAAACACATTCTACCGACAGCATGACACTTTTAATGGATCTTTTGACGTTATTGTTGCTGCGGCTGTTTTTGATTTAATAAATATGCAAAAATGTTGTATAATATTAATGCTAATAAATTCATTAATCACATTTTTACGAGGGCTAAATCTCAAAAAAATGGTAACAATGACCACACACAGCATTAATAAGTCACGTAATTTATTAAATTCCCAACTTGATATGCAATCCGCTAACTGTATAGTCCAAAACGTTTCCGAGTATAATAATAAAAACAAAAAACATTTTAAAAGCTCTGTAGTTAAGCTAAAAGCGCAATTAATATTCAAATGAGCCGGTAATTGAGCAGAAAAAACTTCACAAGCAGAGATTTAAAGCCTCGCGTTCCTTTAGTGCCTAGGTGAAAACAACTTTCATGTTTCTGACATACCCATTGCAGTGCTTGGTTTCCCGTTATTGTGACAAATCTGTGAATCCAAGTCCTGATAATTTCTTAATCGCCTAATTTACCTAATGATTGGACAAGCAAACAAAATTACGAATCGGCGATAACGTGAAGTATTCACACATGTAGGTTTATGGAGAACTAATGAAAATGGGAGTATAAAGCGGAAATGATGGTATTTTAAATTAGAATGATGAAGTTGATGTTCTGGTGAGAGAACAACGATCTCTTGAGCTAATTTTATAGTGAACAAATTGCACTTCGGGGAATTTTATAGCGCGACATGAATTATCTATTTTGTACCCTTCAGATATTATACATTTGTGCCGACGTTTCTTCCAATCCTCGGAGCACTTCAAAAAATTATTTTTTGTGATCTTGTTCAGCTCCTCCTTCGATGCCGTCTTTATCTCCTGAATCCTAGCGTAGCGACGTCCATTCATGGACCTCTTCAGTTTCCAGAAAAAGAAAAAGTCACAGGGGACCAGATCTGGGAAATACGGTGGCTGCGGCATTATTGGTGTGTTGTTTTTGGTCAAATAAGTGAGCATCATTCACATTCCTTATTGACCCTTGTGGCAATAACTCATGATGAACCACGCCGCAGCAATCGAAGAAAACTGTAAGCGAAACCTTCACATTCGACCTTGGCTCGTGCGGCAGTTTCCATTGGAATGATTGAGCTTTGGTTTCCACGTCATAACCATAAACCCATGATTAGTCACCAGTGATAACCCTCTGGAGTAAATTTGGGTCGCTCAGTCCAACAGCTCCTTAGCAATGTTAATGCGATCCTGCTTTTGGTCGAAATTCTGCAATTTTGATACAAATTTCGCGGCGACCCGTCTCATGCCCAAATCATTGGTAAAAATCAAATGGCAGGAGCCAGTCGATATGTTTAGGTCTTCAGTAACTTCCCTAATGGTGAGTCGACGATTGGTCAGTACTTTATTCTTCACTTCATCAATGTTTTCGTCTGTTGTTGATATGCTCGGGCGTCCGGCACGCTCTTCGTCGTTCGAATGTTCTCGGCCGTTTTAGAACATTTGTACTACCGATAAACGTTGCTTTGGTTCAAGGTCACCTTATGTCACAGTCCACATTCGGAATGCGTCCGCGCACTTAATTTTGTCTTTCATGCAAAATTTGATACAGATTCTTTGAGCAATTTTTTGGAATAGGCAAAAATCAAAGACGAGCCAAAACAGCTGCCAAAAATTAACTGAACGTTCAACATGGCCGAACTTGTTGGTATAAGTGAGAGACACGACGACCAACATAACGCCAGAAAAAAATTGAAAATTGAATATACGTTACCCTTGGAAATCTCATGTCTAAATTGACATATTAACTGTTAAATCATCTTTAATCATCCCACCAAGTACTAACCACTTGCTTACCGGTAAGATCGCACATGGTATTTCTAACAACACTAACGATAGGTGGTCGCCCTGCTTTCTACTTTTGAAGTTTACTTTTCATCATCTTACAAATCCAGAATACACAAAAAATAATTAAGTGTCGTGGAACGTAACCAAATAAACATGACTGAATGAGACTGAGTCTCTAACTGAGGATGTCAAATTAAGTAACGAAATGCGTTTTATGTTTCTAAACGTTTTGTGGAATTTTGGGTTTTAAAAATTTATTTAGATCCAGAATAAACAAAAACCAAAACGCTAAAAAAATGAGCACCTATATCATGAGAAACTTAATGCTATTTCGATTGGAACTTGGACGTAAATTCATGACGAGCGGATACTGCATTCATATCAAACGTCGTTACAATAAATAATATTCTCTAATCCAGTCCTTTGGAAATTAGCATATCTTACGCCAAATAGAAGATCTATTTCCACTGAAGTATGAACAACAGAAACTGCATAATACATCCTGCCTCTTAAACTATTATTTAATATGACATCACTTAACCTTCGTTTCTAGAATTAATTCTTTCGACGACGTCTGCCATATGCCCATAAATTTTGGTAAAGTTATGAAAACTTCCGGTTCCATGAATACCACCCTTCGCAACGAGATCACTTGAAACCCACCATATCAGCAGCAAAATATACTTATAGTTGTACTTGTAGTTTAAATGAGTCACAGTTTACATTACTTATATTTAATGGTCAAATTAGTTCTAAAACTTGCACCACCCCCTTAAAATAGACGTACCTATCAATGGATAACTCCGCAGAGATCTTCATCAATGTTCTGATGGTTTCCTTTTAGTATTTCCAACACTAGATAGTAGGTAACACTGTAAAATCCTGAGGATAAGTTAGTTTGCGTCAACGAAAAATTTAACAAGACGGGAAAATTATGAACACCACTAGAAATCCCACTCCGAGCCAACTTAGATAATATTTATTGTAGAACGCCGACCTTGTTCCTCACGCGTAACGACCGAAATAACTATCGGTTCCCCGGTGGTTTAGGTCTTTATACGACCATCTGCCAATGGATGGGCGATGGTAGGGGTACCTAATAACGTGCGATTATATGGTAGACCTGTCCCGAGGGACAGGGCAATTGCACTAGCGATACCCCTGTTCCATTCTTTTTCTCCCCCACGTTTCCCTCCTCTTTGTCTTTATTGAAATAAAATACAATTTGATCATCGGCTAAGTGCTCGCAATTTCTTTGATGGTCTCCTGCACTATACCATTTTCCATATAGGTAAATGATAAATTGCGTGACTCAAAATTGTTACATAAGAAGGGAAAATGTTGTGGTATTTTCTTTATAATATGCATTACTAAATATACATCTTTTGCATTATCTTTTTTCATCCCTCATTCAATTCATCCCAATCCGTCATTTATAATTCTGTTTCGCTTTCCCGTTCTGAAAATAATGATCTTGTTTTTTTAGAATAAAATAATTCGAAGTGGTCTGTATTCTGTCGAAACTGCCAGACGCGGATTGCGATTTCGATCTTTGTGGATCTCATCAGCGCGTCGCAGACAGCTCCGACAGAACACAGACCAACCTTTACCTTTACCTATCTTAACAGCGCGTTTTAGAAAATACCACAAATGGCGCGGAAAACGCCATTTGTAGTACGATGCTACATTTTAGGATTTCGTATGTTCCAGCAAGGTCTATTTAAATATATGGATATCTACTTGCTGAAACGTAGCTAACCTCAACGTGATAGGCACGTTACCATAATCGAATATCCTCTTCTTTAGAATACTTTGAATTTGACTGCTATTTGATTTTTTAGCAGATGAAAGATTATTCAAAAACAAGACCGTGGATTTTAATAACCGGAAATGCCTGAAACTCTGGACAGGATCAAGTTTCAGGATACTTCATTCATTTATTAATAAAATTACAAAGCAGGCATATGCGGAAGAAATAAATTGTCGCTGTCAATGGGACATTTGGGTAATTTGTCCGATTCCAATAACCTCCCAACCGTAATGGTAGAAGATAGGTTGAATTTTTTACGCACACGTATGATTAAAAATGTTTACCCAAATAATTGATGACACGAGTAAGTTTAATCGTGCGTATTGAACTAAAAATTTAAGAAAAAATTCTTCAAATTTTTACTAGGTTCCTTTATTATTTACATATTATAAACTCCACGTGTGAATGTTCGTTATTATTATTATTATACCGTATAGTCAAATATCTTCTAACGGAGATTTTTTTTCGAGCGGCGTCCTCTTTATTACGTTGTATAAATTTAACGACATGGTCTTTTATGACTACCTACTGATGGTCTACTTCATGCACAACTACCAAATAAATTTAGAACTTTTTCGGTTTTCATTAGCGGACTTGACTAGTTACAGGTTACAGCAAAAAGATTACCATTAAAAAATTAAGAGAAGCCTCTACAAAAATAAATAGATCAAGAAGTCGAAGAAACGTTTCATCGTGACCCCCCTCAAGCTTATATCACGATGTGGAAACCGAAAAACTAGAATTCCTAAAAACTCCAAGAAGTTTATTAATTTTAATATTTACTTTCTGTATACACATCAATTATTATTATTAAGGGTGTAAAGAATGTGCTTATAAAAGTTTGATTTTCTTTTATGGTACATCATTAGTATAAGGCGGGCTGAAAAGGTCGTAGGCTGACCCATATATGGCTCTGCTAGTATCAAATCCATATGATTTTTAGTTAGCCCTAACCTTCAAAAGACACGTATACAAATTTGACAGCTGTTGCACTATTAGTATCTGAGTTATAGCATTTTTAGTGAAAGAACTTTTGTTACTTTGAAAAAATGGATAAAAAGTAATTTTGTCACAAATCAATGAAATCGATGACAAAGTTCCATGAATTGTGCTTCGAATTGCTTCCGCATCCACCGTATTCTCCAGATCTGGCCCCCAGCGACTTTTTTCTGTTCTCAGACCTCAAGAGGATGCTTGCTGGACAAAAATTTCGCGCCGATGAAGAGTTAATCGCCGAAACTGAAGCCTATTTTGAGGCTAAAAACAAATCGCATTATAAAAATGGTATCGAAAAATTGTATGACATCTATAATCGTTGTATCGCCCTCTAAGGGAACTATATTGAATAATAAAATCAAATTCTATCAAGAAAAAAATTTCTATGCTAGCCTACAAACTTTTCAGCCCGCCTGTTAATTAAACCAAATTGGGTAAAGTAAGGTTATTAATTGATATATAGCAAAATTGTATTACAATGTTTTCATTTGAAAGCAGCTGCGAGGAACGTTGTAGAGTATAGTGCATTTGAGTTTTGCCTTTGGGGTGTTTGGAGGGGCTTCTGGGTATGCGGCCCGGCTAGGGGTTAACTTACACCCTATTGTCGTAGGCTGTACGTACAATAACGAAAGACAGATGGCTGGCATGCTTGCAGAATTTGTGCGCATTAACAATGAGGGATTAGGCAACTTCCAAGAAGCCTATTCACTCACTCGGGTTGTGTGCCTTGTTCGGATCGACTCACTCAGATCGCCATCGTTATTATTATTATTATTATTCTTTTTTATTATTATTATTATCATTACGGCAGATGCGAGAACCAATTTTGTTTTTATTATTTGCCCGGTTTACGCAACTGCTTTGCTCGCCACCCGTTAAAAAAGAAGTTCGATGATCATCAACACACGAACACGGTTGTTCAACCATCTTGTCGGCTACAACCACCAAATCCTCAAAACAAAACAAAATGAGTTTCGAAATAATGAATCAAAAATACCGCAATTTATGCTCTTCCTTTGACCACAACAGTTATGCATTGTATAAGTCGAAACTTTAATGAAAATTCGTAGGAAGGGAATCAATTACCATGAGACAATGACCTCAACTTGCGTTTACAGGGTCATAAAACAATATTTAACAATAAAACACTCAAACTCAAGACACTTCATGTAACCCTACATCAAGAAAAGACTATGGAAAACACCTGATAAGTACAGTAGATGTTGTGCGAGTTAAGCCGATTGTTTCATTATTTTTCTCCCCTGAACATAGCATATGGTAATAGGATCGTTTCATTTTTTTTTGGGAATTACCAGCTACTATTCCCAAATGTCCACGATTGCTATAAATAGCCTTCGAAGAAGATATTGATCATTTCGTGGGTTGTATGAAATATCTCAGATACTAATTTCAGAATTTCAAACATAATTAGTGGATTTTTTTTAAAAGTCCTTCACTCATTTATTCATGTCTCTTCTTCTTTCGATTTTGGCCGACCATGGACCACGTAAAATAACTTTTGATTGTTCCTGTCCCTTCTTTCTTCTCTTCCAGTAATATTTCATTCTTTCTGCATGTTGTTTCTGTCTTTCCTCGGTCCACTTAGCTCCAGTCTTCTTTTTTGGCATTTCTTGGAAACCCTTGAATTTTCTAATTTTCTCTCTGAATTCTTGTCTTCTCTCCACATCCTCTACAATAATTTTCATTTCTTCCCTGTCTCTTCTGACCCCCTTGGACCATGCCATCTGTATCTTGGTATTTCTGTCTTTCAGTCTTTCTTCATCCATTCTCTTAATGTGTCCGTAGAACGTCTTCTCCTAATTGTGTCTGTTATTCGTTCTGTTTTTGCATAGATCTCTTTGTTGCTTCTCAGTTTCCATTTTCCATCTTCATACCCTAGTCCCAGGATTTTCCGTATAATTTTTTTCCACCTTGTCCAACTGTTTGACCATGTTTAGTGCAAGGCATTCTGAGGCATAGAGGCCCTCTGGCTTAATAGCAGTATTTTAGTGCCTTAGCTTTGCATTTATAGACATGGACTTCTTATTATATAGATTTTTTAATGTATCTACTATTGTTCAAATTTTAAACACTTGTAGACTTGTAGGGAACTACTGACTTGCGTAATGTGTCTGTGTATTTTGATTTGTTACTTTTCTGTATATTCTTTCGCAGTGGAAATTTATTTTTCTTTTTAGAAACAAAATGAAGTCAACTGTGGAGCTATTTTCCTCCTGATGGAAACGATTCTTAATTTTCCGATGACGTTTCATCTTCTGGTGTGTTTGGCAGGTTTGACTCGTATGTAACAGAGGAAGTGGAAGTAATTTTGAATCGTTTATATTTACCTGTAAGGCTCGACTTTTATTTTTGAAAACACACTCTTTCGAGAAAATTGCTTGCTTGCGTATGTACATTAAAATATTGTAGAAAATGGAGACAATGCCTTTGTTGAAAATTACAAAGAAAAGCAACGTTATAACTGAAGGGATATGTATGCGCTTTATTAAACAATGAGTAATTTATCTGTCATCAAAAAATAACTCAACCCTTTCAAATAAATAAAAAATTCTAGTCCAAACAATAATCAAAAACAAAAATTAAAGTACATTTCACCAATCCTTATAAGGGTAGTGTACTTAATTAATCGCTTTCTGTTTTTGAAAATCTTTCTTGCATTAATAGGACGTTCCTTCACATCCCTTATATTTATCCTACTCTTTACTTTCATCACATCCTCTCAGGACTTGCATCAAAATTTCACCACCACTTCTCATTCCCAACCCCAAACTTTGCTATTACGTCCAAATATTTCTTCCATTTTACGTACTCCTTTTGCCAATGCTCCCGCATACTTGCACTTGATCCCATCCCTCCCCCCCCCCCAATAATCTTACTTTTACCATTTTTCCTCACTCATCCATTCCTTTGATTGCTTCTAATACAGTTTTAACTTCCTCAAAGATTCTTTCCTTTCTTTATTGTGGACGGGCATGTTTGTCTTCTTTATTTATCTCTATGATTCTTCTTCATCTTTGTCAAATTCCAAAATTTCTACCGTCACGTAAAGGAATTCAATTCTTGGCAGTGACCCATCTATTGATGTTGCATTAGTAAGCAACCGTCCAACTACATGCGATTCTGGTAAATCGTCACAGATAAAGTGAAACTTCTCGTAACCGATCAATTTAAACTGAAAGCTCCAAATGCATTGTTCGCTTTTCCGCTGAACTCCACGAGCTACTGCCCATTTGTGAACGGAATCACAAACGAACGTTTGTGTTTCCGTGCATTCTATTATGGTATGCATATGTATTCGTACTACACATACTAGGTACGTATGTGGTGCAAGTATGTTTGTACGTATGGATGTATGTACAAAGTTGTGTTACGCGAAATGGTAAATTGTTCAGCGTCGGCAGTAGCAGCTGCGTTGCCCGGCTGAACGACGAAATGTCATCACGAAATTCCGTGGATGCGTTTTGAAGTGTCTGTGCGGCAGAATCGCAACACCTGCATGTATGTAGGTACCTAACATAGAGAATGAATCAAAGGGGAAATAGAACGAGCGACCAAACGCCAAAGGAAATGGTACAATTCATCCACAAACGTTCGCCGTGCCGGTGCAATCATCGGGGGCCGCGTATTGCCAACCAAAATGTATACAATACAATATGTATAAATGCGCTGTACCCTGCACAATGGCAAATCTCCCGTTGTGATTGTTTGCGCGGTTATGGTCCCTTTTGGGGTAGAAATTGATTTTCAGAGCTGCTATAATCCATTAGCAAACATGAAAAATGGTAGTGAATAAATAAATAGCAAAATCGTCAGAAAACTGGACCTAAACAAATTTTACAAAGTGGAGCCTTCGTGGCTAGTAGTTGAAAGTTTCTTATTCAGAATATTTGTTTAGTTTTAAGGTTGTCTATGATTTTTAGTGTATACTTACGTATTAAAAATCAAAAATTTGGTGAAACCCAAAATTTTGGCATCGGAAGAAATTCTTCTGAACAGAGAAACCTATTCACCTGTGGTGCCCCAAGGTTATAACATTTTATGATCCCTTTTGGGGGTAGAAATTGATTTTCAGAGCTGCTATAATCCATTAGCAAACATGAAAAATGGTGGTGAATAACTAAATAGCAAAATCGTCAGAAAAATGGACCTAAACAAATTTTACAAAGGGGAGCCTTCGTGGCTAGTAGTTGAAAGTTTCTTATTCAGAATATTTGTTTAGTTTTAAGGTTGTCTATGATTTTTAGTGTATACTTACGTATTAAAAATCAAAAATTTGGTGAAACCCAAAATTTTGGCATCGGAAGAAATTCTTCTGAACAGAGAAACCTATTCACCTGTGGTGCCCCAAGGTTATAACATTTTATGATCCCTTTTGGGGGTAGAAATTGATTTTCAGAGCTGCTATAATCCATTAGCAAACATGAAAAATGGTGGTGAATAACTAAATAGCAAAATCGTCAGAAAAATGGACCTAAACAAATTTTACAAAGGGGAGCCTTCGTGGCTAGTAGTTGAAAGTTTCTTATTCAGAATATTTGTTTAGTTTTAAGGTTGTCTATGATTTTTAGTGTATACTTACGTATTAAAAATCAAAAATTTGGTGAAACCGAAAATTTTGGCATCGGAAGAAATTCTTCTGAACAGAGAAACCTATTCACCTGTGGTGCCCCAAGGTTATAACATTTTATGGTCCCTTTTGGGGGTAGAAATTGATTTTCAGAGCTGCTATAATCCATTAGCAAACATGAGAAATGGTGGTGAATAAATAAATAGCAAAATCGTCAGAAAACTGGACCTAAACAAATTTTACAAAGTGGAACCTTCGTGGCTGGTAGTTGAAGTTTCTTAATTTTAAGGTTGTCTATGACTTTTAGTGCATACTTACGTATTAAAAATCAAAAAGAATGGTGAAACCCAAAATTTTGGCATTAGAAGAGATTCTTTTGAACAGAGAAACCTATTGACTTGCGGTGCCCCAAGGTTATAAAATTTTAACCAAATTTGCGTGAAACATTTTGAAAACTAACAATTTTTTATCAAAAATCCTTTGTTTTAACATGATACCTATTAGTACGACTTGCGTCTCTAATAGATTTTATGTGACTCGTGTCGAATTTACTATTTCTTATGGCGTTCAAAGAAATGTATGTAAAGAAGTTACGTAAATAATTTTATATTTTCCCATTATAACCACGGGTAGGTAAAAACCCATTTTTTTTTTTCAGAGGGATGCAACCACTGTACAATGCATCATATTTCCGTCATTCTGCGTTGTTTCGTTTAAAAACGAGTCCCCGGTCGTATTTCTTTGTAAATCTTCAGATTTAGACCCCGCCGTTCGCTCAGAGCGTTAAAAGGTTTTTACCTGCAGGAAGTTGTTCAATAGCAGCAGCTTCCCTTCAGAGAAAGGAACAGAATATAACGGAATGACAAGGGCGGATTTTTATTTCTCGTTCAAGCGTGAACTAAGAAGAATTCGAAAAACCGACCAGCCTTGAAATTTATAGAATATCAATGCCTTCCTCTCTTCCTCAAAGTAGAAAGGTTTTTTATCTCGTCCTGCTAAGAAATAAATCGGTGCAATTAGTTAATAAGTTGATGTGGATTATATACACAGCGTACTTATCTTGGGATTTTTAAGATTTCAATCCTGATATATTAGAGAATCTAAATGCATCAATAAAGGAAGATAATCTTCAATCGAGAAAGAGCAGTTTCCTTGAAAAAATTGAAACTCAGTGAACATTTTTCTGCAGAAACGAAGAATGAAAGGATTATTAAATACATTTGAATTGGATATTGAACAAATATTATCCTAAAAACAAAAACTTGCCAGAATTTAATATAATTCCTAACTTGAAATGATTTTAACTTCCTTTGAAATGGATAAGTATCTGAATTTTCCATATTTTTATTTTAAAGATCTGGATGATTAATTTATGATATTATGNAACAGAGAAACCTATTCACCTGTGGTGCCCCAAGGTTATAACATTTTATGATCCCTTTTGGGGGTAGAAATTGATTTTCAGAGCTGCTATAATCCATTAGCAAACATGAAAAATGGTGGTGAATAACTAAATAGCAAAATCGTCAGAAAAATGGACCTAAACAAATTTTACAAAGGGGAGCCTTCGTGGCTAGTAGTTGAAAGTTTCTTATTCAGAATATTTGTTTAGTTTTAAGGTTGTCTATGATTTTTAGTGTATACTTACGTATTAAAAATCAAAAATTTGGTGAAACCCAAAATTTTGGCATCGGAAGAAATTCTTCTGAACAGAGAAACCTATTCACCTGTGGTGCCCCAAGGTTATAACATTTTATGATCCCTTTTGGGGGTAGAAATTGATTTTCAGAGCTGCTATAATCCATTAGCAAACATGAAAAATGGTGGTGAATAACTAAATAGCAAAATCGTCAGAAAAATGGACCTAAACAAATTTTACAAAGGGGAGCCTTCGTGGCTAGTAGTTGAAAGTTTCTTATTCAGAATATTTGTTTAGTTTTAAGGTTGTCTATGATTTTTAGTGTATACTTACGTATTAAAAATCAAAAATTTGGTGAAACCCAAAATTTTGGCATCGGAAGAAATTCTTCTGAACAGAGAAACCTATTCACCTGTGGTGCCCCAAGGTTATAACATTTTATGATCCCTTTTGGGGGTAGAAATTGATTTTCAGAGCTGCTATAATCCATTAGCAAACATGAAAAATGGTGGTGAATAACTAAATAGCAAAATCGTCAGAAAAATGGACCTAAACAAATTTTACAAAGGGGAGCCTTCGTGGCTAGTAGTTGAAAGTTTCTTATTCAGAATATTTGTTTAGTTTTAAGGTTGTCTATGATTTTTAGTGTATACTTACGTATTAAAAATCAAAAATTTGGTGAAACCCAAAATTTTGGCATCGGAAGAAATTCTTCTGAACAGAGAAACCTATTCACCTGTGGTGCCCCAAGGTTATAACATTTTATGATCCCTTTTGGGGGTAGAAATTGATTTTCAGAGCTGCTATAATCCATTAGCAAACATGAAAAATGGTGGTGAATAACTAAATAGCAAAATCGTCAGAAAAATGGACCTAAACAAATTTTACAAAGGGGAGCCTTCGTGGCTAGTAGTTGAAAGTTTCTTATTCAGAATATTTGTTTAGTTTTAAGGTTGTCTATGATTTTTAGTGTATACTTACGTATTAAAAATCAAAAATTTGGTGAAACCCAAAATTTTGGCATCGGAAGAAATTCTTCTGAACAGAGAAACCTATTCACCTGTGGTGCCCCAAGGTTATAACATTTTATGATCCCTTTTGGGGGTAGAAATTGATTTTCAGAGCTGCTATAATCCATTAGCAAACATGAAAAATGGTGGTGAATAACTAAATAGCAAAATCGTCAGAAAAATGGACCTAAACAAATTTTACAAAGGGGAGCCTTCGTGGCTAGTAGTTGAAAGTTTCTTATTCAGAATATTTGTTTAGTTTTAAGGTTGTCTATGATTTTTAGTGTATACTTACGTATTAAAAATCAAAAATTTGGTGAAACCCAAAATTTTGGCATCGGAAGAAATTCTTCTGAACAGAGAAACCTATTCACCTGTGGTGCCCCAAGGTTATAACATTTTATGATCCCTTTTGGGGGTAGAAATTGATTTTCAGAGCTGCTATAATCCATTAGCAAACATGAAAAATGGTGGTGAATAACTAAATAGCAAAATCGTCAGAAAAATGGACCTAAACAAATTTTACAAAGGGGAGCCTTCGTGGCTAGTAGTTGAAAGTTTCTTATTCAGAATATTTGTTTAGTTTTAAGGTTGTCTATGATTTTTAGTGTATACTTACGTATTAAAAATCAAAAATTTGGTGAAACCCAAAATTTTGGCATCGGAAGAAATTCTTCTGAACAGAGAAACCTATTCACCTGTGGTGCCCCAAGGTTATAACATTTTATGATCCCTTTTGGGGGTAGAAATTGATTTTCAGAGCTGCTATAATCCATTAGCAAACATGAAAAATGGTGGTGAATAACTAAATAGCAAAATCGTCAGAAAAATGGACCTAAACAAATTTTACAAAGGGGAGCCTTCGTGGCTAGTAGTTGAAAGTTTCTTATTCAGAATATTTGTTTAGTTTTAAGGTTGTCTATGATTTTTAGTGTATACTTACGTATTAAAAATCAAAAATTTGGTGAAACCCAAAATTTTGGCATCGGAAGAAATTCTTCTGAACAGAGAAACCTATTCACCTGTGGTGCCCCAAGGTTATAACATTTTATGATCCCTTTTGGGGGTAGAAATTGATTTTCAGAGCTGCTATAATCCATTAGCAAACATGAAAAATGGTGGTGAATAACTAAATAGCAAAATCGTCAGAAAAATGGACCTAAACAAATTTTACAAAGGGGAGCCTTCGTGGCTAGTAGTTGAAAGTTTCTTATTCAGAATATTTGTTTAGTTTTAAGGTTGTCTATGATTTTTAGTGTATACTTACGTATTAAAAATCAAAAATTTGGTGAAACCCAAAATTTTGGCATCGGAAGAAATTCTTCTGAACAGAGAAACCTATTCACCTGTGGTGCCCCAAGGTTATAACATTTTATGATCCCTTTTGGGGGTAGAAATTGATTTTCAGAGCTGCTATAATCCATTAGCAAACATGAAAAATGGTGGTGAATAACTAAATAGCAAAATCGTCAGAAAAATGGACCTAAACAAATTTTACAAAGGGGAGCCTTCGTGGCTAGTAGTTGAAAGTTTCTTATTCAGAATATTTGTTTAGTTTTAAGGTTGTCTATGATTTTTAGTGTATACTTACGTATTAAAAATCAAAAATTTGGTGAAACCCAAAATTTTGGCATCGGAAGAAATTCTTCTGAACAGAGAAACCTATTCACCTGTGGTGCCCCAAGGTTATAACATTTTATGATCCCTTTTGGGGGTAGAAATTGATTTTCAGAGCTGCTATAATCCATTAGCAAACATGAAAAATGGTGGTGAATAACTAAATAGCAAAATCGTCAGAAAAATGGACCTAAACAAATTTTACAAAGGGGAGCCTTCGTGGCTAGTAGTTGAAAGTTTCTTATTCAGAATATTTGTTTAGTTTTAAGGTTGTCTATGATTTTTAGTGTATACTTACGTATTAAAAATCAAAAATTTGGTGAAACCCAAAATTTTGGCATCGGAAGAAATTCTTCTGAACAGAGAAACCTATTCACCTGTGGTGCCCCAAGGTTATAACATTTTATGATCCCTTTTGGGGGTAGAAATTGATTTTCAGAGCTGCTATAATCCATTAGCAAACATGAAAAATGGTGGTGAATAACTAAATAGCAAAATCGTCAGAAAAATGGACCTAAACAAATTTTACAAAGGGGAGCCTTCGTGGCTAGTAGTTGAAAGTTTCTTATTCAGAATATTTGTTTAGTTTTAAGGTTGTCTATGATTTTTAGTGTATACTTACGTATTAAAAATCAAAAATTTGGTGAAACCCAAAATTTTGGCATCGGAAGAAATTCTTCTGAACAGAGAAACCTATTCACCTGTGGTGCCCCAAGGTTATAACATTTTATGATCCCTTTTGGGGGTAGAAATTGATTTTCAGAGCTGCTATAATCCATTAGCAAACATGAAAAATGGTGGTGAATAACTAAATAGCAAAATCGTCAGAAAAATGGACCTAAACAAATTTTACAAAGGGGAGCCTTCGTGGCTAGTAGTTGAAAGTTTCTTATTCAGAATATTTGTTTAGTTTTAAGGTTGTCTATGATTTTTAGTGTATACTTACGTATTAAAAATCAAAAATTTGGTGAAACCGAAAATTTTGGCATCGGAAGAAATTCTTCTGAACAGAGAAACCTATTCACCTGTGGTGCCCCAAGGTTATAACATTTTATGGTCCCTTTTGGGGGTAGAAATTGATTTTCAGAGCTGCTATAATCCATTAGCAAACATGAGAAATGGTGGTGAATAAATAAATAGCAAAATCGTCAGAAAACTGGACCTAAACAAATTTTACAAAGTGGAACCTTCGTGGCTGGTAGTTGAAGTTTCTTAATTTTAAGGTTGTCTATGACTTTTAGTGCATACTTACGTATTAAAAATCAAAAAGAATGGTGAAACCCAAAATTTTGGCATTAGAAGAGATTCTTTTGAACAGAGAAACCTATTGACTTGCGGTGCCCCAAGGTTATAAAATTTTAACCAAATTTGCGTGAAACATTTTGAAAACTAACAATTTTTTATCAAAAATCCTTTGTTTTAACATGATACCTATTAGTACGACTTGCGTCTCTAATAGATTTTATGTGACTCGTGTCGAATTTACTATTTCTTATGGCGTTCAAAGAAATGTATGTAAAGAAGTTACGTAAATAATTTTATATTTTCCCATTATAACCACGGGTAGGTAAAAACCCATTTTTTTTTTTCAGAGGGATGCAACCACTGTACAATGCATCATATTTCCGTCATTCTGCGTTGTTTCGTTTAAAAACGAGTCCCCGGTCGTATTTCTTTGTAAATCTTCAGATTTAGACCCCGCCGTTCGCTCAGAGCGTTAAAAGGTTTTTACCTGCAGGAAGTTGTTCAATAGCAGCAGCTTCCCTTCAGAGAAAGGAACAGAATATAACGGAATGACAAGGGCGGATTTTTATTTCTCGTTCAAGCGTGAACTAAGAAGAATTCGAAAAACCGACCAGCCTTGAAATTTATAGAATATCAATGCCTTCCTCTCTTCCTCAAAGTAGAAAGGTTTTTTATCTCGTCCTGCTAAGAAATAAATCGGTGCAATTAGTTAATAAGTTGATGTGGATTATATACACAGCGTACTTATCTTGGGATTTTTAAGATTTCAATCCTGATATATTAGAGAATCTAAATGCATCAATAAAGGAAGATAATCTTCAATCGAGAAAGAGCAGTTTCCTTGAAAAAATTGAAACTCAGTGAACATTTTTCTGCAGAAACGAAGAATGAAAGGATTATTAAATACATTTGAATTGGATATTGAACAAATATTATCCTAAAAACAAAAACTTGCCAGAATTTAATATAATTCCTAACTTGAAATGATTTTAACTTCCTTTGAAATGGATAAGTATCTGAATTTTCCATATTTTTATTTTAAAGATCTGGATGATTAATTTATGATATTATGTTTGATGGTAGTTTCTATAATTAAAAAGCTATTAAATACCATTAATATTTGAAATTAATAAAATTTAATGAGACACTTAATTGCCTACAACAGTAAAAAATGTTGCGCAAAGCATTGAACGAAAATTCATATTAGAATTTTGATAAATAGTTTAATATTGGATCGTCTAATTTTGTTTACTAATTTTATGAGTTTGGACGCCACATAAAATTAAATTAAATTTTAACTGGAATTTCGCAGTAGTATACCTAAAGATACGAAACATACGGTATCGTAATTTGAAACTTTGAAGAATTGTGGGTATTGTGTGACCTACTATAAATACCTATCTGGGCAGATACTTAATAACTTTTTCCGAAAAATACGGGCGTCATATCGTTATTAATTAGAATGGGTCAACGACATGTAGGGCTTCAGTTTATAAGTACAATTTGAAGCAGGTGCTAAATTTTATCACGCAGAGTAATCAGGTACCTGGCATTTATCTTGGGATGTTTATACATACGTTCAAGATTGTATGATGATGGTAACGTAGCAGGTGAAGAAAGTCGTAATATAAGTGCGCTAATAACTGTAATCAATCGAGAGACATGAGTAGAAAATTTAAATACACACTTAAAAGGAGAAAGACATATAAGGATGTAGAGAAAGGTAATAAATTTAGGATATGCGTGCCGCATAGTATTCTAAAATCGTCCCATATTTACCACTCTACAATTAGTTTTTATTAACTATCTACCTACGGCGAATGCTTCCAATGTTCCTTCGGTCAAACTAAGTAATAATGCGCTTGGTTTACTAGACGGGCTATGGGTTTGACGTGGAGAAAATCTAATGGTACTGTCATTCAAATCATTTTAGTGTTGTGCATGGTTTGATTTTTGTGCTGCATCTTAGTTTTTTGACTAACTGATAGACACAGAAGGAGATGCTTGAGATGGACGATTATATCTGAACTCTGAAGAGTTTTCTGTGAAAAAAATGGTAAGATTTGGCGCCGTCGATACCAATTTGGGTGTGTGCTTGTGTGTATCGTGGCATCAGTGGAATGGACAACAGCGGTGGTTGGTGGTGGTTGTTGTAGTGTCGCTCAGCTGTCCCAATAACACGTGTTTCCGGTCCATCAGGCAGGTGGCTGATAGCCGCGTCAGAGTTCCACTTTTTCTTTATTACATCGTGTACGCGTGCCCAACCTTCTTTCACATTAATTGAAGTTATTGGACGGGCACCACCAGGTGCCACCTAGGGCGGCCAACGATTCGAACCGTTTTTTTAATATGCCAACGAAAACATTTATGCTCCTAGTAGTAGTTTATATATGGACGATCGTAAAAACGGGGAGTGCGTGGTGTAATGGTGCAAGCATGTAACCGTCACTGCGTGTCTTGCTCAGAGGGTAGGTACGATTAAAACCTCTATCCACCTAGAAATGGTAATTTTCGGCTCCATTTCGTGTTCACATGTTTGGAATTGATGAACTGGAAAAGTCATAAATATACCAGTGGGAGGGTAATGAGACAACCTGGTTTTAAAAAAACTTATGTCATATGTACGTTTTCACAAATTTTGTTATTTTCCCTACAGTAAGTAGGTACTATTTTATAATCAAGGGTGAAAAAGATTACTAAGTTTAATAAAACAACTTGTGCTACTGCATATGTATCATGTCTAAAATTTTGATTTACTCATGACTTCAGAAATGGATCTTCCACTTGTATCTTCTGTAAAAAATTCAAAAATTCGAGGAGGAAGAATAAATAGATACTTAACATAACCTCTAACTCTTTATTGGTTGTACATAAAAGTAATTAGTAAATTTTTATTCGTCAATTAGACAGAATGGGTTAATTCATTTCGTTTTGGTAAAAATAGTCCTTGTCTTCCTCATAGAGCTTGTCATCCATATTTTGGTTTTGCCCATCTGATATTTGTTGATATCAGATGAAGGTATTATTATACCATCTGCAAAAAACCGTTTCTGGGTTGACTCTTTCTTCAAGAAGCAATTTTAAAGGACGTAAGAACCTAGATATAAAAAATGTCCAAGATGCCGCCGATAGAGGTTTGAAAAGGAAGTAGAGAAAGACAGGGAGTCAGTTGAAATTTTAATGGCAATAAGAAAAGAATATATAATTTGCATTCAAACTGAACCAGGTCCGGATAAAATGATCTTTATCCCGAAACATAATAGGACGAGGGAATGTCAGCAGTTCTCTGTGTGGAGACCCTTTGATTTTCTTTACAGAACGTGCGTGAATATCGGATCTGTAGGAACCGTCTTCGTCTTCATTCTTTTGTACTTCCTAAAGTATAAATCTAACCGGCAGTGTCATATATACGTCTTTAGTTCGTAAGTTGGTACTACAAAGAATCAGGCCAAGCATGAAAGATTGCAGTAGATTTAAATACTTAAACAACACCTGGCCCTCAACGGCTCGTTTGTAGGTAAATACCGTAGGTACATCTACGTTTGTGTCTGTGTGTGTGTGCATGTATCTTTATATGTATGTATACCCGAAACTGAGCAACACCACCTGCCTGTAGAAAAAATACACCATAACGATAACAAGACGGTCATATTTTACTTTTGCATCTTGTCTCTTTCTCGCTGCACGGTGCAGCATCGCGAATCGAGCTTATTTTGTTTTATTGCTTTCATTTGTTTATTTTACAGCCACTATCTGACTTTACGATCGTTAATTCACTTGGTTTTATTATGCGCCATTCTTGTTCCGTCCTTTGTATAATTTATACTACCATAAACGTAGGCAGTGGCATTGTTAATCTCCAAAATGGTCATAAAATTTTAACTAGGGGTGACTTTCTATATGGTTGTAATACAGTTAGGGAGAATTGCCGGCCTGACAACAAGTCGCAGTCTACTGTTACGTATAGGAAATGATCACTCATGTACCCACTGTACGAACAAATAACGCCGGGAATCAATAGGAGCAATTTGGACTCTCGTCACGGACGAGGTAAACTCTAAACTAAAAGGATAACGCAATTGCTTCAGTTCATTGCTTTCGAATACCTACAGCAAATTAAAATCGGTAAAAGAAATCGCTCCTGCTAGTTAAGTACCTTTTTGGACTCTTTTAGTAATAACACCCTATTTCATTTTATCAATTGACCACATGGCTACTAATATTTACATGTTTAATTATACATCATCATCATCTTCATAATGTCGTCAGTCCTAAGACTGGTTGAACACGCACCTCCACTCTCTCCTATCCTGAGCTAATCTTCCCCTTTCCCTAAAACTTGAACATCCCACATTCTTAACTATTTGTGAACAGTAATCTAATCTAGGTCTACCTCGACTCCTCCTAACTCTTGTTTCTGCCTCTAATATGTCTCTGACTAGATCTTCATGCCTGAGAAGGCGTCCTACAACCTATCTCGCCTATTTCTTATTCACTTCCATAGAGTCCTCTGTTTTCCTATTCTTTCTAATGCCTCTTCATTTCTAACCTTCTCTATCCAAGGTATCCTCTTCATTCGCCTGTAACGCCACATTCCGTTCTGACTTATCTGACTTCTTAGATACCTAAAATCGGCCACTTTTACTAATTTTTCATCTCCTATCTTTATATTCGCTCTTTCCCTACTTTTTCTTCCCTTACAAACCAGTATTTTCGGTTTACTTTTATTTATTTTCATACAGTACTATTTTGTCAATACCGCTTTCATTTTATTTAAAGCTATCTCTAACTTTTCCTTAATGAATGCTAATACTGCTATATTATCTGCAAATCTGAGCATACTAATCTTTTGCACCTAATTATTCTAAATGCCTCGCACCTATCCGCGAAATAACAAATAAATGCAACAAAAACTAACGCAATCAAGCAGTACATACATGTATATAGCTTCAAATCAAAAATTTATCCCAACAACCACGTGAAACTTGGATAACAGTCTCAAATTTTTCTTCCAATAAATTGGTCGAAGCCTAGTCATTTTCCAATTGAATTTAATCAGTTTATTATTGAAGAATTCTTGGTTTTTGAAGTCTTTCCTACATTCTCTTTATTCTCATATTTAGATAAGGTCCATAGAGTTGATAATGTGATCAGTTATTACTTCCCAAATGAAGTACATGTTTCAGTACTCAACTTGAAGTCAATATTTAAGTGCTTGCTACATCCTAATATTGTAAAAAATTCGGTTGTTTCTTCTTTAACAATAGATCTAATTAACGTAATATTGGTTTTTGGACTTGTTGGCCGTCATCTGGATCACTTATATTATATCTAGTTAATAAGTCATATTAATGTTCCTTCATCCTTATTACGTGTTGCATTTTGGAAATTACGTACAAAGAACAATAACACGATGGAATTTCAATGACAACGACCTGTAGAACTGTAAATTCCGATAATAAGACAATTATGAAAGGTCTAACCAGGTGTAGAAATAGCGGACGCGTCGAGCGTGACCAAAACTTTTGTTAACACGAAGAACCAATTAATTACAAATGGGTTAACGTTTTTTTAGTTTTTTAACTCGGTAAAGTGTTAAAACTGTGTGGAATCCCAGTCCAAACGAACACTTCTATATTTTAATACATTTACATACAACTGCTTAAAATCCCCTTGTTTTTGTCAATCTTTTTCCTATAAATAAAACGAGCATTTCCGTTTGATCATATTTTATTTTATTACGTAAGGAAAAAATCCCAGATATTTTTCCATTTATGTTGGTAATTTTCGTTAGTGGAGTGACTAAGACTCGGCAGGGTTTCTCTTAAGGTTTGAGTACCTTTTAGTGCCTACCAAGTACAGTCGAACCTGGGATCGCGATCTATTTTTCTCTTATAGAGGTGTCTCACTAATCCGAGTTTCTAGCTTACAGAGTTACAGGAGGAATCTGTCTCACATATAGAGGTACATAAAAATACTGTTCGAGAACACATTGAGTTTTCGTTTATACATTATGAGGAAATACAGGACCTTTCTTAGCAACTGCTTTTATGAACTGACTGTAATAAGATTGATAAACAAGTCGGTATGCACATTTGGCTATAATAAAATAATAAAGACTTACTCGGTCATTCAAATACAACGTAAGTTCCTAGAACTATAGAAAACAACAACAAACGCACATTTGGTCATTCGAATGAAATAGGAGTCTCCTGAAATTTAAGAACAAGTCATAAAATCGCAAAAGTAAACTGTCGCTCATAGAGATATAGGCGATTAAGCAAGTAGCAATCTCACTTAAAGAGGTTTACGCATGAAAAATGACTGTCACTTACACAGGTTTTATGCTTCTCACTTATAGAGGCTTTAGAATATTAATAGAGTTTTCTCCCTTACCCAGTTCTCATTTATCCAGGTTCGACCATATTACTTTTAAGTTTGTTCTATACAAAAATATGTTATCCTATACAAAAAAAAATGCAAATTACCTGGACTTTAAATTATTACTTTTGCTGTAATTATTACCTAGACATGACATGGCTACTCACCACGATCATTTGCACCTCCTCTTGAATAGTCACTCGAGCAAATTTCTAAGAAGATCTGTTAGCCATTAACAATCGATTCATTGTATTTTTAATCTCCATAATTTGGAAGATACAATAAAGCACTGGTTGACTTTTATTGTTAGATTTTATCATTTTGGTTTATGATGGTCGATAATTTGCCTTTAAACAGCAGGAGGTTTATGGTTATATTACTTGTCGTTTGTACCTGCCATTACGCCCGGAAAGTTGTAATTCGCATTTAATAGCCGGATGTCCTCTTCGTATAAGTGAAAGAACTGATGCAGAGATAGATTTATTAAAGCCCTTTCAGGAAAATAAATCGAATTAAAAATAAACATCGTAACTGTAGAAAAATGTTCCAAGTTAGAGGATTAAGTAGATTAGTTTGAATAGATTGAGTAGTTCAAATAAACCACATTGTCAATAGTGCCATACGCAAATAAAGGTGTTACGTATACCTTTCATCATAGATGCACAAGTGGTGATCTGGGAACATTAGATGAAAAAAAGAAGAAAGAAACAAATATAAAATTGATACGTTAGGTACTACAAATGAGGCTGTCCACCTTATTTTGCACATTAGATGTGATATTAGTACTTTTTCTTATCACGTGAACCTCTATATTTGAATAGTTCATATGCATGAAGATCCTGTACCTCTAATATATGCCTATAATGAATGTCGCATATCTCAAATTTCGTCATGACATTCATTTTACGTATATTCTTGTGCATGGATTTTAATCAACCAGAGTTCAGGATAATGAAACATTTAATACCTCTTTTTCACATAATTGTCATAATATAAATGGGTCTAATAAATTTATTAGGCTTTAAAGACTTTCTAAAGCAATTTAGTTACTTATTAGTAATCTAAGCATATTTTTTATTCATTAATGATCTTTATCATCATCATAAGGTCGTCAGTCCCAAGACTGGTTGGACACGCATCTTCTCCACTCTTTCCAATCCTGAGCTAAACTTCGTATTTTCCTAAAACTAGAACAACCCATATCCTTAACTATCTGCGAACAGTAATCTAATCTAGGTCTACCTCTACCCCTCCTAATTCCTGTTTCTGCCTCTAATATGTCTCTGACTAGACCTTCATGCCTGAGAAGATGTCCTACCAACCTATCCAGCCTATTTCTTATTGACTTCCACAGAGTCCTCTGTTCTCCTATTCTTTCTAATACCTAATGATATCAAATAAAAATAAGGGAACTGAAAAAGCTCCATGAAACTAATTTTTCTTGTTTTTCAAAACATGTGGATTTGAAAATCCTCACGCTTATAAAGATGTCATCGACTCTGTCTTGTTCATCGTTTCCTAGTTGTTTTTATTCTATTCTTAATAGTATTCAGACGTGGAGTAGAGAATTGTACTGAGTCTATAGAAAATAATAACGAGATTTTTGAGGAGGTTCTCGAGTTCTGCGAGCCTTTGTCATTTATCGAAGTAAAAGCGCCCAGTTCGTTCGTTGCCTGCTAGATTCTCTGTTATTAAAATCGAATAAGCGCACGCCCAACAACCCCTTCCCGTTTGAACTTCAATCAAGAACTCTAATAAAGAAAAATATGACGCCCTTTGTCATGGAAATTCACTAGTATTCGTACCACACACTGCGCTTTTACATGTCCATCAGACCTGACGATTACAACCTCTTCTTTGTATGACAAATTAAAATGGCTAAACAATCACGACGTACATGCAAAGCTTCAGATACTTCTCTTGACCCCTATTTTTATTATGTTTTTTTCGGCTCTGACGGTGTATATAATGGACGAATATATGTTGTGTATTGTTGCATACATTTCATGGATTTATATTGAACCAATTTTCTTTTCGGTATAATCCTTTGTGATAGGACTGAAACATGTTGGATGACTTGTCCTTTACACAAAAAGGATTAGAGAACTTAAAACCTTTTCAAAAATTATGGCATCATCGCATTTCTCAAAAGCTTTTTTGAAGCTCTCAATATTTCTTTATTATTTAATTATTCAAATGATGCATACTTTTAGATCCTATTTCAACGGTACCATTGATTTTTGCCGATTTAAATCTACGTAAAAGATCAAAAGATCGCTTTGATTGATTGGATAGGTAACCAAGATAATAGCGCAATCGCAATGAGTAGTTAATGCCTAGTAAAATGTGGAACATATTCTCAAACGAATCGCTTAAGGGTGTCTTAATAATTTGAATGAATACATTAACAATTGTATTATCAATTTCAGTCGCTAGTTAGATATCACCTGAGTGTTCTATTAAATGTTAAGTTAACCTCTTGAGGGATTATAAAAATTAAGTTTGACACAATCTCTACCCCGCTCTATTTTACCCTCCCCTAACATAAAGCTTAATCAAGGCCTTAATTTTTTTATAATTAAATCGCTAAGGAGTAAGAAACAAATTGAAAATTATTCGGGAATTCAAATACATTCCGGGTAAATGGTTTTGTCAGTACGTAACGTTTTCATATGTATTTCTAATAGTAAAGACATTTCTTAAAATGATCTTTATAGGTACTGCTTCAAGCATATTCAACTAAATTGATTAGTACTGGTAATAGTGTTGTTATTAATTCTACTGGTTACTATTCAGATAAACTATGCGTAACAACAACATAATATTGTCTATTAAATAACCAAGTCTACATGTGAAACTCCCGGTCTCCTACAAATAGCCCATAACCTACCAATTTGCTGTGTAGCATGCTTCTGTGTGTGTTCTACGTAAATACACATGCATGTGTTTGTGTTATGCCGTGCACGCTGCGCATAACAAATTTAACAAAACGATTACTCATTCTCAACTAATTACTTTAAGCGTTTCACTCATATGCCGGAAATGGCAATTATCTATACTGGTGTTGTGGGTAGGTCTTTCTATGTTATATTGTTGCAGTTAACAGATTTTACCATGAGTTATTGCGTTTTGTCTACTTCATTAATTGTGAGATAACCGATATACAAATAAACTGGATATTCTATAGCTCTGATAAAAAATAATCTAACCAATTTATAATCAAAACCTTCTGTACATTTTGATTTTTAGTTATTACAATTTGATGTAGGATGAGCGAAGGACGTGGCTGAAGTTGACTCTCAATTTTAGCAAGTGTTTCTTCAAAACAAGATCATTTCAAATCCATAAAATTTGATTGAACGTACTTCAACGAAATATGTGTTTAGACTTTCATTTGATATAGGTATCTATCTTTTGAGAGTAAATTAGTGGAGAAATAGTCTCGTACAGTCTTCTCTATTCTGAAGACCCAGCATTCACTAATAAACCCACTAGAATCTAGTGGGTTTATTAGTGACTAGAAGAATGAAATTTTGAAAGCCAGGGCAAGTTTGATAAGATTAAGGTGCTCTTCGACATAAGGAACTGATAACTGATCCAACTTGAATAAGTCGAAACTGTGATCATTCTGTAAGCGTTTGGTATGAAGTCAGGAACAAGACAAACTAACCAAATTACTTATTGTTTATGTTTGGTTCCTTTTGGTCTTTTTATTAATCCAAATTAGTGATTGAAAATCTCAATAATTTAAAGTAGTATTTCAACAATTCAGTAAGTTTCTTATTTCTTTGGATAGAAGTCCTTATTATCAGATTTCAATAATTACACGTTCTCCTTCATCAACAACGAATATCAGAACTCCACTGTTACCTACGTATGAATAATTCTTTCTTTCCAAGTATTTTTTACTCCTTCCCGAAATCAAACCCCAAGTTAACTTTTATACTGCTAGGAGAATAGACTTCTTAATAAAAGTTTTAGGTCGAGCAAAAGTTTTGCACGAAGTCGTTCCAGTTGTGTGTGACAACTGCATAAGTTCATTACAAAAACACTCTTAATCCAAAAGGACTTTCCTGTTCGTTATTGAACTCCCCGCTGACTGGTTCGGCAAACAGCGATCGCCGAAGTTTTTAGCTGAAGCGAGTACGAAATCGAATAAAGACAAGTAGTTTTGGTAAAGTTCAAGGCTACACCTTTTTTCGAATGAATTGTCATCATCGCCACACGTGCAAAAGAAAAAGGGGTAGCACATATATAAAGGCTACTTATAACATATATGTGTACACCAACAGTCTTCTCTAAAGTTTGAATGGACCATTAAAAGTATAATGTATGTTAAAAAGAGCGGAACGTTACCGGTTTTTATTATTAATATTTTTTTATCTGAAGGGTCTCACCATGCACGAATATTATTATTGTTATTATTATTGTTATTAGAGAGCACTTTGTTGGCTTCATGGAGCGTTTAAAGTTTAAACTTTTCAACTTGGATGACTCGATATATCGAAAGGGGGATGACTTAAGGGCCATTGTAGTGCAGTATTAAAAGGGCTCTTGATTTAAAAATAGATTTGCTAATGTATAAATCTGTTGTTATATAAAATCGTACTAAAGATCTAGATACAACTGCTTTCAAATAGCGCTTTAACTCGTGGTAATCCGAGATAATTATTACCTGGGACTTCAAAGAAAAGTGGGCTGTTGTACACATTATTTCTCTACGAATTTGGCTTGCTACAAATTCAGACTATAATGTTTAATAGTTCGAAGTAATCTCTGCAACTGGAAGTCAGAGTTTCAAACATATTTTTTCTTTAGAAAATGTGGAGATTTGTTTAAACAACTACACTATTAGACTAGACTCCTTAATCTGAAGTCAGTGTAGTAAGTGTAATTGGGTTCAGGATCACCCATAATATTTTAAGGATCAAGGTAGCTTATGTTTCACCTAATTGACTTCTGGTCATCCAAGGGACGCTAGATAATAAGAGAATTATATGTCCGAAAACTCCTTCCTCGAGAATCCGACACTACCCAGTCGTACGGATGGCTGGGTATCTTTTGAAGATTTGAGTGAGTCAACATGGACAACAGAGTTACCCATAACAGTCCAAAGAAACTATAATTCACCTCATGATGCTGAATTATGATTCTACATATCACATTGATACACACGATCTAGTTGATGGGTCTCTTACCTTAAAATCAGCATAGTAAATACAATTGAGTATAGTCACCCATAAGAGTGACACTGGATTATGATTCTACGCATCATACCCATTGAGTTTCTAATTTTATAGACATCTAAAATTTCCCTTGCGCTTTTAATCGATCAAGCTCGTGCTTATTTCATTTCTAAGAACTTCTAGTTTCTACAGTTGCTCTAGATCCCATTTCAACTCATCTAAAGTCATACGTTTTTTACCAGGACGACACTATTGTAGTGTGGATCTTCGAGAAATGCTCGTTGTATTTTTTGTTCCTACACTAGTACGTGATTGCATTTAATGATACAATCGGATGTTTCCGTGCTTTTTGCGTTTTTAAATTACTGAACCGTTCATCTCGAGTGGGAAAAAGGTGTGTGTTTGAACAATAAAAATTACTGTTACATAATTTCTAATGGTTTGCGTACACACTTCCTCTATTCTTTCCAAGTAACAGTAAATAAAAACGTTTTCTGTTTAAAGTTGTTCCAGTTACGTCTACATTTCTGGATTCAGAGTGATGATATTATAAATAGTATTTAATTATCTTGAATACGTGGTGATGTCTTGTAGATAAAATCCTTGGTCATGATCCATTAGATGCACAACTCCAACATACTGTTATTACAGTGAGCTTGTTTGAACAATAGGTATTAGATCGAGGATAGAGACTTTATAGCTTATTCATCATAATAAGGTCGTCAATCCTAAGACTGGTTCGACACGAACCTCCACTCTTTCCTTTTCTGAGTTTATCTTCGCATTTCCCCAAAACTAGAACAACCCACATCCTTAACTATTTGCGAACAGTAATCTAATCTAAGTCTATCTCCACCCCTTCTAACTTCCGTTTCTGCTTCTAATATGTCTCTGACTAGACCTTCATGCCTGAGAAGGCGTCCTATCTCGCCTATTTCTTATTGACTTCCATAGAATCTTCTGTTCTCCTATTCTTTTTAATACTTCTTCATTTCTAACCTTCTCTATCCACGGTACCCTCATCATTCGCCTGGAACACCACATTTCGAATGCTTCTAACCTACTCTTTTCCGCCGTCATCACTGTCCATGTTTCGCACCCGTATAGCGCCGCGCTCCAATCATTCGCGAGCATAAAAGTGACTTTTTTTATTCAAGGCGACTCGACCCTGTGCTATCCTCTGCTTTATATCATTACTACTCCTTCCGTCCTGACTTATCTGACTTCCTAGATACCTAAAATAAGCACCTTCTTCTAATTTTTCGTCTCCTAACTTTATATTCGCTCTTCCCCTACTTTTTCTTCCCTTGCATACCACTATTTTTGTTTTACATTTTTTTATTTTCATGCAATACTGTATTAGGTTATTGTTAGTAAATTTTTATTTTACTAACAATATTTGCGTTGTCTTCTTTTTTTTACGCTAGGCACATTCTTTAGTTCATTTGCATCAAATCTTTTTAGGTCATTTTAACTGTACTTCTGACGTCACCCGAGTCGTTTTGGCGGTAATTTAGCCCTTTAATTCGTTATTCAACTTTCCGATACAAATAAGTACAGTAATAGACGATAATAATTTCTATTGTAAATCTTCCGTTTGTTTTCCTAGCCTACAAAATAAAATAATCAATGGTTATTGTAAATTATTCGAATAACAGAAAGGAAAACATCACAATAGTAAAAGCCTTTATTTACTAAACCGTTAAAATTATAAATGTTTACATTTGCAAAGTTCAAAGTCCTTTTAATACGTATATACGATATTCAGTCACTCCTTCGTTTCAGTTCTTCTCGCAACATTACAACAACGTTAAATATTATTGACGAAGAGCAAAAATATTTATTTACGATCACGTGATGGACCCTCGAACGTGCACGGCCACATTTCCGCCACATTTACCCTGACAATGAATATCGTCAACAGATTTATTATTAGGTAACACACAATAAACGGCGGCCCTGGGAATTATAATGGTGAGAAAAAGGGGCCGACTTATCCATCCAGCATTACCCAGCGTAAAATATATCAAGTACTATTTAATTGATACGAGGTACAGGAAAGCCTTGTGGGAACGCACCATAACCTCACTGTACGCGGGGGCTATTTGAATCATACTTATTATTGTAATTATTATTAGAAATGTTTATAATCCGGTTCAATATTAGATAAATAATGCTTCCAATACGAAAGGTGTGGATATCCAGCTTACAATCTACAAAAAATGTTCATTAACCCTTCGGTCACATTGCCGAAGTAAAATATAGGGTTGTTCGGAAAGTCATTTCGTTTTTTCTCGACAGAGGATTTAATTGTATTCTTTTGCACCCAACTTCACATTTAAGCCGTATAATTTTTATATGCTTTGAGAGCTCATATAGCAAGGCTTGTGTGTGAAAAATTCCAATTAATTCTACGCAGTAGTTTTTGGTTGGTGCCCTTTTAAATATGGAGAGCGATAAGCAGCATTTTCGACATATCTTACTGTTTTACTACAGAAAGGGTAAAAATGCTGTTCAAGCCAGAAAGAAATTGACTGATGTGTATGGAGAAGGTGTGTTGACAGTACGCCAGTGCCAGAACTGGTTCGCTAAATTTCGATCCGGCAATTTTGATGTCGAAGATGCACCACGTTCGGGAAGGCCGGTTGAAGCTGATAAAGACGCGATAAAGGCATTAGTTGATGTGAACCGGCGAATAACAACACGTGAGATCGGATTGAGGTTAAATTTATCAAATTCAACAGTTTATGACCACTTGAAAGGCCTGGGATTATCCTCGAAGCTCGATGTATGGGTTCCCCATGTTCTCACAGAGAGAAATCTGTGTCGCCGCATTGACGTCTGCGATTCGCTTCTCAAACGTCACGAAAATGATCCGTTTTTGAAGCGCATCATCACTGGGGACGAAAAATGGGTTGTATACAACAACGTCAAACGCAAGAGGTCATGGAGCAAAAAAGATGAACCGGCTCAAACCATTTCCAAAGCCGATATTCACCAAAAAAAGGTGATGCTGTCTGTTTGGTGGGATTTTAAAGGAATCGTTTTTTTTTTGCTTTTACCGGATAACACAACGATTAATTCGGAAGTCTACTGTCATCAGCTGGACAAACTGAATGATGCACTTCAACAGAAAAGGTCAGAACTAATCAACAGGAAAGGTGTAGTGTTTCACCAAGACAACGCGAGACCTCACACAAGTTTGGTCACTCGCCAAAAGCTTTTACAGCTTGAATGGGATACAATGCTACACCCACCATATTCTCCAGACCTGGCACCATCGGATTATTATTTGTTCCGGTCACTCCAAAATTTTTTAGACGGTAAAACCTTCACCTCAAATGAGGAGGTCAAAAACCTCCTCGATCAGTTTTTTGCCAGCAAAGACCAAAAATTTTATGAGCGTGGAATTATGCTACTACCAGAAAGATGGCAAAAGGTGTTGGACCAGAACGGTCAATATATAATTTAATAAAGTATTTGTTTATTATACGAAAACTGTCTTTCATTTCCACAAAAAAAAACGAAATGACTTTCCGAACAACCCTATAGTTAAAAAGATTCATGAATGTAACTCTTCCCATTTCCAAATGAAAGTATCTGGAAGATTGAAAAAGAAACGTTGGATTGTGGTTAATATTTAATATTATTGTACAAATACATCAATTTGAGGTTATTTTAGTGGACCAAAAGCAAATGAATATGAGATAATGCTGTTTAGTTCCTGAATAAAGTAACTAAACAGTTCTCTTCAATTCCCGAGGAAGCCTGCCACCAAAAAGTATTTCGAACGGGTTTGAGAATGTATATAATCATATAATATAAATGGACAAAAGCCAAGTGGAGAAAAATAGCAAAAAAATCACATTCATTCACTGGTAGACAAAGGGGGAGGCAGATGACAGAAGAGATGCAGGAAGAAATACCATAGAGAATTGAAGATCCAAATAATAAACGAAACTGAGAAGAACTGACATTACTATGTACTTTGTTTAAGAGCTGCTAATTATTCCAGTACCGTTTGATAAGGGCCTTCAGTGTTTTTTCGCATTTTTAAAGACCATTAGTGGAATGGCTAAAAAATTATGTAGTAGAAACATTTTTTCTTTCTCACAATTACATCAGGTCGCTCGCAGCTAGGCGCAAGAAATATAAATGAGTAACGTGCCGTTTCATTTCTTTTCTCCTTCAACTTCACAGCAAAATTGTTTTCGTTGCATTCGCAGCCTATTTTGAGGAAAAACAATATCACCGTTTTCGTATCAAAAACTTTCGCAGTTAATTTAAATTCAAGAAGCTGAAAGTGTTAATCTGCGAAGAGGCATGAAGTTTTAATTAAAAAAGTTGCCGCCTCACAACAGTCCGCAGTAAACTACAATGAATACTTCACGCCATTTAGTAAACACATGAGTTGCATTTTGCAACGCAATGTTTGTCAGTCCTGTTGATAGCCATGTTCCAATTTATCATCGCGTCTGCACATTCCCCAAGACACTGACTAAGCTGACTATCCCATCCAAGTCCAAATCTCCTTCTCGGTTACATTTTATATCCATTTTTATGAAAATCCTTTGAAAAACTTCAGGTTCCACTCATGGTTTAAATATTTATATACTTGCCGTTGTCTCGGGGAGGAATTTCTATAATTAATTTTGGTTCTAGAGATTCTTAAGTTACTAATCTTGAAGAAAAATGTGATGCCGTGAGAGTAATGATTTAGTACTACGTCCACTTATTGATACATTGCACAAAATGAATTGAAAAGGTCACTGAAATGAGTTAATATGCACAGCAATCCAATGTATTTGAATCACAGAGGAGAATTTGTATTTGTAAAATTTGAAATATGTATTGGAACGTTCTAGGAGTTCAAATAGCATCTAAGTTCTACTAAATTTATTTCAAAGCAGCTGGTTTTGGTTTGAAGCAGAATATACCTAGACTTCTGATCAATGATGACAATTGCATCCAGAAAAAAAATAAACAATGAAAGGACTATTAAATACTTTTCAATAAAAAATTGATTGAAGCTCAACCATCTTTCTAACGATTACTGTTCCTTTTTGTTTGTGAGGGAAAGATATTAAAAAGAACTTGAAACTCACAAACAAAACGACACACATATCATGAACGAACAATTATTATCATCCATGGACGTGGTTCTGTTTTTCTGTCAGTATTGGTCTAGTAAGTGATTATTATCGGAGAAATTGGACAAAGGAATGGAATTGGGTCTATTAACTGGACATGTGGATGGATTCTATACATGTACGTGGCTACACGAGAAGATGGAACAAACGGGTACCTACATGCCTAGGTAGTGGTGGTTGTAGTAAAAGAGAGAGACAAGGTGGGTTGTTGGGACCGACATGTGCGTCAACACCTGGCGGACAGCTGCACCGTGGCAACTAACGTCTTGGTGCAGCCGGCACGCGGTATTGGACAAAGAAAGAAACAACGGAACCCCGTCTACAGATCCTCGGACTCGAATCGGTCAAAGCATACTCTAGGCTCTAGGTACCTTGGATCTCGTTTTTCTCGATTTTCGTTGTTCGCCTGCTGCTGTGTTCCTGCCTCGAGCGCCTTTAATTTTGATAACTGCAGAACCGAACGCAACTAAATTCGACCTCTTGTAGAGCAACTCTATATAAACAGCACTCAAATTTCAGAAGTACTTTTGGAATTCGTACACTTTGAAGTCAAACTAAATGCAAATATTATTCATAAACCATGAGGGTTATTGTTGTATTCAAGTTAGCACGTATATCCTTGACCTTTAAGGGGTGGAAGAGCCACCAGTTATACTTACTAACCTAACCTACATTTGTCTACATTTATTTCTTTTTATTGTTGTGGCATTTATGTGAAGGTCTTTGCATTCTTCTTTTTGTTTCTGTAAGCATTGTAAGTAGGGGAATGATTAAGCTAGATGAAGACCAATTCGTGCGTTCTTTTCGGCGAAGCAAACACGTTACCATGCGGACCCTTGTTTCTTGCTTTCTTTTGTAAAGACGACCAGGTGCCCTTCGACTATTACGCTTTTTATTTCAGCTTTCTGGGTACACTTGTATAAAATGTAGGTACGCACATTAACATACATGTATACACGTTCGTTTGTGCTTCACTAAAGAGAATTTAAAATCAACATGCAGGAACATTATAAACAATCGTCAAACGGTGCTCAAAGGCTAACGAATGTCCGCTTATTTTAAGTTACCTGTCACCTACATATCGTATGCGAAAGAGCGGACCTTTGTAGAAAAGTGTATTCATACGTGTGTGCATCTTTGCACAACGTCCAACAGTAACATAATGGCTTAAGTCGTAACTAACTTAGTATGCTGAATAACAAACGCCGCGCGGAGAGCGAGGAGTCCGCTAGAGTCCCGGCGGCGTGTGCTGTGCTCAGCTGTTATTTTTTTACTTCTGCTCTCCACGTGGCTGGGCATCATTGCCTCTATTTGCGGTCTGTGTAAAAACCAAATCATAATTTGCAGTAAACCTGTGAAAATGAAATGTGTGCTTGGACACATAGTGGAAGTGAAACTTCAACGGATAAGTGGAAAAACGAATGGCAACGGACAAGTGGAAAAACGAATTTATGGGGAGATTTTCAAATTGGACAAGTATATTTTTTAATATGGCCATCCATCATGTATTGTCTCTGTTTCTTTTTATATATAAAATAATATGATTATTATAACTTGTCCACCTATCGCTATCGCGAAGTTTCTTCTTTCTGGGTATGTGGAAAGACTTGCAGTACAAGTTCAGGCGATGTCTTTTTTATCAATCGTTTAATTAGATTCAAATTCCCCAAGGAAATTACCAGATTCCTGAGCGCTTCGAAAATTGGACTTTCTTAATTCCCTCCGTTTCCGGAAACTGACATTGCCTCCTGTTGGAGTTATTAAAGTAAAATATGCTCTCAGTATAATTAAAATGAAATTTATTCTCCCAGTCGAAAAGAAAACTTTACTCGCAGAAATTTAATAATAATTCGAATCCACCTACTACCTTCATACAACATTTATAAAAAAACACTCGGAACGACGAGAAAAAGTTCCCAAATGGCAGCGAAAAGAAATGTGATTACAATTTAAATTTTTGATGTAACTAAGCATTTGATTTCAACATTAATTTTAATATCTTTTTTCGTTGGAACACTCGATGATTTTCCATTACTTTCTCTATATAATGCAGAACATTAGGCACATGAACTAGTATACAGTTAGCGGTATTTGTCAGTAGATGGCGACACACTGTTTATATGACGTTGAACATATAACCTCTGTGAAGTACTTCAGTATTTTTTTGTAGAAATGGCTGCCATAATTAGACTATGAGGCATTTGTAATGGTGTTCATTCGGACAATTTAAAGTTAAAACTTCACAAAAACAAAAACACGAGATCAAACGACAACAGCACACCAAAATGTTAAAAGATTCGTATGAAAAATAAGCGCAAGTTTCAGCTTCAATAGGAATATTCTTTTAGAGGAATCGCCCCTGAATTACCATAATTTTTCGACTCCAGCAACTCTCAATTATGAAATGTTCACTACAATAACGTCTACTACCTGTTATATTTCGAAACATGTTGGTAAAATAAATTACAGTAAAATGTAATTCATTGAGTACACGTACTAAATTTAGCAGGGTATTTATCTTATGTTAGCACTCGAAACTGTTAATCTATCTCATACTCTTCTTCGAGTCTTTGACGCATTCGTTTAAAAGATGGATACTCCGCTGCACTCCAACTTTCGTGATTTATAGCGCTCTTCCTCGGAGTTAAATTCGTTTCTAATACAAGTGAATCGGATTTCTATTAGAACTTGATCCATGATCTAAAAGAAACTATCAGACTGGTTCGTGTAATAGAACGAGGTGGAAGTGTGCAAAACTATTACTTGGAGGACTTTCTTTTTAAATCTCTTCCGTCTTTCAAACAGTCTCCTTTTAAATGGGTTTCTCCCGGTACTTTGATAACATTAAAAGAATTATTAGAGATGGGAACTACAACAGATATCTTTGCTAATATTTATTGGTTATTTTGATGTACGTATTGATATTAAGTAACAAGCAGAAACAACAAAAAGGCCATCAAAAATTAATGAAACAACTTGAAGTGACCTAACTATTGGTAACTAATCCAAACAATGTCTCAAATCCTTTGATGCACGAAAGAAGGACTATTTTGGAAACTATAATTCATATCATACTTTTTGTCAACACCAGTGTACATACATATACAGTATGAATGATAGTATAATATTCCCTTTTCTATTACCTTAGACATGCCAACACTTTGGTATTTAGGTAATCTATAGAGATATTCTTTTACTGGTTTACATTTATTCCTTTGTCAGTTGGAATAAGAAATAACCGTTGCCTTTTATAACAAATAATGATTATTAGTTTCTTAAGTAATAGCACTGTGTTAAGAGTTGGACGTTGGAAATTATGATACATTCTACCGGTGAATAACGCGGGCTATTTAAACTCTTGAATCCAACTCTTTAATGGACAGGTGACAAGTGAATCCTTTTGAGTTCGCGAACTGAAATGTGTAAACGCTAATTGGAAACCTCTTCGACATTGATAAATTGCTTTCTTATTGTTCGTTTGCGTATTTTTATTTCCTTAATACACCGTAAATAGTTTACTTTAAAGAGAATTAAGTGATGTCTCAATTAAAATTAGAGAACGCTAGAATCGGTAGAGTGTTTGAAGTGTGGTGTTAAAGGCAAATGATGAGGATACTATGGAGGTATTAGAAAGAGTAGGAAAATAGGACTCTATGGAATTCAATAAAAACATAGGAGAGATAGGTTGGTAGGACACCTTCTCAGGCATGAAGGGCTAGTCAGAAATATGTTAGAAGCAGAAACAGAAGGTAAAAGAAGTAGTGGTAGCCCTAGATTAGATTACTGTTCACAAATAGTTAAGAATGTGAGATGTTCCAACTCTAGGGAAATGCGAAGATTTGCTGAGGATAGGAAAAAGTGGCAGTACGTGTTCAACTAGTCTTAGGTGATAATAACTTACATACATAGAAAAAAAGTCTTCTATGATATGAAGAAGAGTAAAAAGTTTGTTACACTGAAATTTATGCGTTTTAACATGATTTGTTATCATAGAATTTCAAATTTTTGTGTTAAATGGTTTCTTATTGGAAAAAACGGCTCTGATAGATAAACAGACGCGGAATAAGTGATTGGCCATTTTCTTCTTCTTCAATGTTACACTGCATCGAGAATTCAAAGGTCGCTCAGGTTATGGGGATAAGGAGGGGACTCACACAAATACTCATTGAGAATTAGATGGTATCCCAATTAAAATCAGAGAACGAGGGAACCTTAGAATCTGTAGAGCGAAATGTGGAATGTGGTATTAAAGGCAAATGATTAGGATACCGTGGAAAGAGATGGTTAAAACTGAGGAGAAATTAGAAACAGTAGGAGAACGGAGGGGCTATGGAAGTCAGTAGGAAATGGGCGACATAGGTTGGTAGGATATCTTCTTAGGCATGAAGGAGTAGTAGAAGACATATTAGAAGCAGAAATAGGAGTTAAGAGGGGTAAAGGTAGACATAAATTACCTTACTGTTTACGAATAGTTAAGGATTGTAGGATGTTCTAGTTTTAAGGAAATGCGACTATTAGCCCAGGGAACACTGAAGGTACATTTCCAACCAATCTCAGGACTGACGACCTATGATGATGTTGATGATACGAAGTCAGTTGAGATGATTATATTTCTAACCAGTTTAAAGCCCTTATAATTTCTGACCATTTTAATAACAAAAGATTGATCTAAAATTGATATAAATACTGGTCATTTTATTTGTTGCCACATTTAAAACTGTGAATCATACTAATATGTTTTCTCTTTTGTTTCAGGTGAGTTTGCAAGACATTGCTATTACGCATACCTGTTATGAAGGATTTTTGTAAGTTCAGTATCCTATTCGCTATGTGCAAAAGTGACTGTGGCGCTGTGTGTGGTCAATTTTCAAACTTCTCAGTGAAAAAAATACGTTTAAGCTAAATTAAATACATTTAAAATAAAATAGTAAAATCAATAATCTACTTTTACCTATATGTGCATGTTGGGGGTACGTGAGGGACCATCACGGCAGTAGAGTGAGAGACAAGCAAGGTAGTAAGACGTTTGATTAAGCGGTATATTTCATTTAGACGATGAGCATTTTTGCTCAAAAAAGACGGAAGACGTATGTATTTTGGAAGACGCGATACATTGAATATTGTATATAAATTGTATATATTTAGTTCCTGTTTGTTACTCGTTTTGCTGTTTGCTGTTTATATTCATTATTATGTTTATTATATATGTATTCAACTACCCGGAGCCTTTTATTAAACAACCCCTAGACAAGTGAGAANGCCTTTAATATGTCTTCAAATATAAATAAACATCTCGTTGCTATTTTTAGTAGTAAAAGGTACCAATAACAGCACATTTGAGCAATGCAATTGTAGTGGATAAAATGGTCAATTTTTTCGTGCAGTACTGTACGGATTATACGCTCCTCACCGGTTAAGAGTTTGGCCGAAAGTTGTCTCTTGTCTTTTCTGACCTAGTGCTATTCTTTTCTACTTTGCACCGGTCAAACTGAAGGTCACATCGTTACTGAAACTAAACGAAGTATAACTGACGTATTTTCAATCACCTTTAGAATAGCTTTGCAACTTCTGTTTCCCTTCTTGGATTTTTAGCTTTAAATCAGTCGTTCGTTATAGCTTTTTCTCTAAAGGTTATTATTTTATAAAAATCGTTACTGCTACTGCCTCAGCTCATGAAAATGGTTACCTATTCTTCCTTTATAATTAAATCTTGCCTGTCCTAGTTTTTAACGTTTGGTTATAGTATCCCCTTTGTGTCGCCGATAATAATTATAATGGTCCTCCTTGGTTCATTAAAAAATTGGGGCCTCCGGCGGGAATTTGGCTTTTGTGAAGAAAAATCAAATCGTTAATGAGTAATTTTAAAATGAACGAGAACTGTGTGCCTGTTGAACGATGCCGGAAGTAAGTTTGAGGTCGGCCATTTTGAATTTGATACGAGTCGACGTAGAATATGTATCCATACTTTTTTTTTCTGTTTTCTTTTTTCGTTTTGTTTTTAAAAATGATCCCCCTCTTGTTTTATATTAATGTCAGGTAAATTGCGTCGCTAATGAGGACGTCGTTTTTCTTTATATCGAGCTTTTTTACTTATTAATAATAGAGGAGTCGGACGACATTCTTGTCATTGAAAGTAATGAATAGATTTTTAAATTGACGGAAACGGCAAATTCGCTTTTAATTCCGGAATTCACTTCCTCCTACCATTAGCGACGTTCCGACTTCAAAGGAAACGCTCTGATGGTAAGAACGGGAACTGGGAACGGCTGTTATTAGTGCGTATTTAATGACATTTCAAAGAAAGTATACGCAATTATGAACGCTTAGTCTTTGTTGATTATATTTTTTAAATGACTATCGTCTGCAAATTTAATTTAATTCATTTAAAATAGATAGTAATATAGTATGAAAAAGAATAAGGAAAATGGATGTTAAAGAAGGTAATAAGTGAACCTTTTAGATAGTGAAACTTTCTAAAACATCACCAAAATCATCAGTATCATGGGGGCGTCAGTCCTAAGACTGTGTAGATATTCTGTTCCACTGTTTCCTATTCTAATCTTCGCAGTTCCTTAAAGCTTCTTAACTAATTGTGAATAATAATCTACTTTTACTAATCTTGACTCCTAAGTCTACTTCTAATATATCTAGACCTGCAGTATGAGAAGGTGTCCAACAAACCAACCAACTAACCTATCTCTCGTATTTCTTTTTGACTTCTATTGCACCCTCTGTTCTTCTGCTACTTCTAATACCTCCTCATTTCCAACCTTCAATATCCTCATCGTTTGCCTGTAACCTCACACTTCTAACCTATTGTTTTCTGCCGCGCACACCAACCACATTTCGCACCTGTATGGAACCATGCTCTAAAGAATTTCTAAATTCACCGTTCGCGAGCATAGAAATGACTCGATGACTCGATCCTACACTGTTCTTTGTTTTTACAGAAATACCTAGATAAATGAATTTCAAAATTCTTTTATATAACTCTCCAGATCATCTTCAAGCTAAAGAACAAACAACATGCACGTATGACAGTGCAATTTTTTCTGGAACTCAAATTTACTTAAAACTGTTTCAGAATTTTTAATCTTTTGTAGAGCGCTCAAGAGGTCGTTAGGTACAGGCTCCATATACGTATGTATGTACATGCATACCCAATAACGGCGTGGTGTATACCTAAATATGTTTGTTAGCAATTGTGTGCGGGTAGGTATGGTGTCTTGTAGCCGCTGCCTAGCCGTAGCGGTTGCTGGGCCAGGTGGGCTTGGAACAAAGCTGTTGCTGCTTTTATTGTTGCTTTGCTCCATAGGATCCTGTTTCCTGTATGTGCTGGCTGCTGCCTAAACGGTCTCCACGTTTTGTTGTAATATTCCTCCTCTTTCTTATAATAATAATAATAATAATAATAATAANAATAACGTTATAGAGCTATTCATTCATGTACAGTTTCGACAAAAATCCGAGAAGAAACCAACTGAATAACTGCAGACGGAAATTAAGAGTTTTAATGGACACCGACGGACGAAACGATGACGAAGTGAGTCAAATTTTTCGACGTATTAGTCACCGGCGGTCTTCATTTAATATTATTGTGACGCGCCTCAGGTTCAGTGGAGAAACTGCACCAGGAGGCACTCCAGTTCTTTGACCCAGAAGTAGATCAGATCTGTTACTACATACGTACAATAATAATAATGATGATGATCTATCGCCTCGCTGATATCATTATTTGGATCTCTTTTTACTGGACATAGTAATTTTCAAAATACAATGCAGCAATGGAACGGCTTAAACGATCTGTTTTAAACACATTCGTCAGTTCAATTATCTTGACCCAGACACGTTATTGGACGTTAAACGTCATTTATAGGAAAAGAGAGATAATAAAGGATTCTCTGGTTTCTTTGCATACCTTATTGAATAACCGTAATATCTACTGACTTTGCTTCATGTAACAATTACTAAACAACAGATGGAAATAATGCCGTGGGTGTACAGGTCGCGGTATCCTTTATGGGTATTATTGAGCTGGGCTGTACTTGTTGTAATTACCCATGTCAATATCAGAAGCTGAAAGATGCCCTTCAACATAAGAAAAACCTTCCTCCAACATTGAATGTGCCACGATCGTCTTACAGGTCCTTGGATGCTTTCCATTGAAAAAGTATTTACTTATAGATCAGTAAACATCTGTAAAACACCCGCTTCATTTTTTCAATCGCTGCTACTAGCCTCCTGATATTAAATTTAATCGCAGGATATACCCTATCGTTGTCATATTTTCTTCTGTGCAAGTTTGTACAGATACTTACTTGAAGCAGGTATGTCATTAATAAAAGCAACAACGTTAGGCTATTGTTTCAAGCCAATTAGGTTACCCATAATTATTCCTTCCAAAAAGGAAATTGCCGCTGGATGATAACATATGTATAATGGAATACTATATATGTCCAATGGCCTCCAGCAGTAGGTAACGAAGGTGTAAATTTCTTTTACACCTTTTTGGTGAATACCGTATGTTGTAGACCATGAGTATTGAACGTAATTTCCGTCAATGAGTCTTTGAAACGCTTGTTGAACTTACTTATCTATGGGCACAGTGCATGGACCTTATTCACATTGGTGAATTTTGGGAGACAGGGGGGGATTTTGGAGAGTTCGACAAATCTTATTTTTTGGAGGGGTAAAAAAAATGGCAGGGTCGTTGGGAGAAGTGTATCTTTCTAAAAGGGGACTATCTTGAAAAATAAAAAAACAAATTTAAAAAAAAAAAGGTGTCTTCATGTCTAACACGGGTACTTATTGAACCGCCCTCGTATTAGTTTAACACCACGTGCTGCATGTTAGAAGTTAAAGGTCATGAATCGATGTAAACACTGACAGATTCCTCGTGATATCACACTTATTAGGATTGTTTGAGCGGTATGTTATCCAAACTGTTTAATTTTACTGAGAAATTAAAAAAGAAGAACAGACAAATGAGCGCGAAAGAGTGAGGCAGCAACTGTAAAAAATGCAATTAAATTTGAAAAGGAAACACTTATTAACGGTATGCGATGTCTAAATAAAATCCTACGTCCAGCGTCCGTCCGTATATTTAAATTAATTTAAATAAATATTTAAATAGCTTCTTCTTCTTTTATTTCATCTGCTGGATCGAATAGAGGCAGCAGGTAATAATTTATTCCCATTATCTTCGATTCTTTCTTTTCTTTTCACATTTGACGGCCGTTATGTAATCTATTTCCGAGGATTTAATTAATCTCTGATTTCGAAAAGATTAGCCACTAGTTAATTAATTTTAATTAGCCTACGAGAAGGTAATTGTGGAGCTTATGTATTGGAGAAAAAGATAATCCAAATTCCCTATCTTATTGTATTGTGCTTCCGATTAAAGTATCAGAATTATGTACAAGGGTCGTGGCGGCACGTAAACGTAAACCATAATTTGTATTCTGTCCATTATAAGGGAATTAAAAGATGCCAGATTTATAAAATAAATAAATTCGAATTTAATACGGTTTCAACCCGGTAATGTCATCTCATACACTTTTGGTAAAATATAAATGTTTTTCGTCTCGCATTTAAAAGGTATTCCATTTAAACAAGTCGCTCGTTGAAACGAAACTATCCTTTCCATTTAAAAATGCACTCAAATTCTTGACGACAAAATTTTACCAGCATTTTATGTGACATAAGTGAAGTCTTCATAAAGTAAATGAAAGAAATAGAACACTAAAATCCAAAATTCCGCAATCTTATATCTTTAAACGCGTATCGATACAAAAGACTTAAGTAAACCAAATCTAAAATCTAATACTTAGTTATTAAGAATCCTATCAAAGAGGGATCTCGCCGTCTCACCATCCTGCATCTTTGTGATCTTGGATTCGACTATCGACTCTCGACTTCTTCATTACATTTATCGATTCCGCTATTTAAACGGTTGCTAATTGACCTACTAACACCGTAGGAACAAGTAAGTAGGTGTTAGCTTGAAATTTGGTACTATGTAAGAGTATTAGTATTGGAGGGTATCATTGAGGGTTCTGGAGGCCTAATTGTGGTCAGTGCATCGCTTAAAGGAGCAACCCCTCCAACATTTATCATTTTGCCTAAAAAAGGTCGAAACAGGAAAAGTTGGATCTCCTAATGTGATTATTGGTCCATATCATTGAGGGTTCTGTAGGCCAAATTGTGGTTAGTGATTCGCTGAAAGAAGCAACCCTCCGTATGCTTTATCATTTTGCCTAAAAAAGGCCGAAACCAGAAAAGTTGAATCTCCTAATGTGATTATTGGTCCATATGATTGGGGTTTCTGTAGGCCTAATTGTGGTCAGTACATCACTTAAAAAAGCAACCCCCCAAACCTTACCATTTTGCCTGAAAATGGTCAAAACCAGAAAAGTTGAACCTCCTAATATGGTGATTATTGCTCCATATTATTGGGGGTTCTCTAGGACGAATTGTGGTCAGTACATCGCTTAAAGAAGCAACCCCCCCCAACCCTTACCGTTTTGCCTGAAAAAGGTCAAAACTAGAAAAGTTGAACCTCCTAATATGGTGATTATTGGTCAATATGATTGGGGATTCTGTAGGCCTAATTGTGGTCAGTACATCACTTAAAGAAGCAACCCCCCAAACCTTACCATTTTGCCTGAAAATGGTCAAAACCAGAAAAGTTGAATCTCCTAATGTGATTATTGGTCCATATGATTGGGGATTCTGTAGGCCTAATTGTGGTCAGTACATTACTTAAAGAAGCAACCCCCCAAACCTTACCATTTTGCCTGAAAATGGTCAAAACCAGAAAAGTTGAATCTCCTAATGTGATTATTGGTCCAGATCGTTTAAAGAAAGCATTGAATGGGACATCTTGCTTCCGCTTGCTCCTCATATGCGGCACTGTTAATTTATGCGATGTCCTGCCGGAAAGCTCGTTTTGCCCAAGAAAATTTATTAATCTCAAGCAGCTTTGTGTGTAAATATAAATGTGGCGGTTAATTAAAAATGGGAATAAAATTAAACTATAATGTTCGGTTAATTTATGGAGTGCCAAGTGTTTTATATTTACAATAAGAAGTGTGACGGTATTATATCACGGGGTAATTCATTATTGTGCTCATTTCTGCACGCAAATTACTATTTTGTAAGTACCTGCGTATGTAGAGCCATTAAGGAATTTTACACGCATGAGATCTTGCGATTTTTAATTCGGAAATCTTACATTAACGTCTCTTCGATGTTTTATAGACGCAACTTAACACTTTAATAAAATAGGGACTTGATTTAATGGAGGAAGGACATTTATAAATATACAGTGTGTTCCTATCATAGACACAGAATGAACTAAGCGTTTCTTAAACAAAAAAAACTTTTGGGTGTTTCATTCCCACCAGTCACTAATGTTGGTGGGCGAGGAGTCCCTCCGGCCTACGTCGGAAGGTAAGGCGAGCAGTCCCTCTGGACTACGCCGGAAAGTAAGGCGGGCAGTCCCTCCGGACTACGCCGGAAAGTAAGGCGGGCAGTCCCTCCGGACTACGCCGGAAGGTAAGGTGGAAGGCCCTCTTCAGCATCCTTTCAGGAATCGTGGGAATGGGTGTGTAGTGGTTCTGGTGAGAAAGATGAGACGGACGAAATGAAGACAGAAGAGAAGGAAAGATTATCTGTGGAATATTAGTACCCCAGCATTTACCTAAATGGTCCTAGGAAACCACAGAAAAACTTGGACCAAGGCAGACGGACCCGAAATCGAGCGGGCGTCCTGCTGAATTCTAAGAAATAATCTAAACTTCTAGGCCATGCCTCCCGGTAAAGCGTTCCTTATCAACTTGTGAAATAAATATGTGGGACTCAATTACGAGAGAGATAGTTGTCTGATTATTTTTGGCCACACCGCCACTTGATCACTTTTTGGTGCTCGGTCTATTCTTTATGTCTGTGGTCCCATTTGTCCTGATATAGGTTATGTTTTTCGTCTATACTTTCTTTGCCATGCGCAGTATTGGAGAAGTGCTACCCAACTTGAACGCTATCATCATATATGATCGCTGCAAAACCTTAAATTTTATGGGTAAAAGAATTGAAACTCATAATTTTTAACTGGAATCTATTAAACTGTGTCCAAATCGGAACTCGAGTAGCTAATTTGGTTGCACCAGCAGAAAATTGAATCATTACTTGCGAAGTAAGTAAATGCTATTCGCGGGAACGTCGGCGGTTGCTGTTTCCATTTAGCAATTCAAATCGAATAAAATTATTTTCCGAAATGTTTCGAGAAGTTTGTAATCGACTTTTGTACTGTCATTGCCAACAGCTAGAATTTAAGGTAACATATTTTCAATTCCCTCGACACTACGGGATTCCGGGATGAGAGCTCAGTTGTTAGGGGTTACTAACCATCTAGCAATCACCAAGGTACGTTTTACCTTTCAACTGAAAGAATATCCTGTTATGAAAAGAAATAAAGTCCCATGTGAGTATATGTATTTCTGGTTTTAATCTAATCTGGGAGCAGAAAAACGAAGGGAATGGAAAACGGAGGATAACCGGTTTTTCAATTCGATTATTCCTTCTATCCAAAATGATGAATTGAAAGCATGAAAATGAAAAATTTTAATCGCAAAACAAAAATTTAAACTTTTGATTAATTTTCACCACAGTAATTATATCGTCACATAGTGGCTTCTTCAGTTGGAAGAAATAGTGAACTTAATATACCAGTAATTTTTTGGGAGGGGTTCTGCGTACCCCAAGTTGATGTTTTTATTCTCAAAGCTTCTCTGTGCTCTTTAAAATTATTTCGAAAGCTCCTGCCTGTTTGTCTTACGTAAGCTTTATTACAAGTGCAATGTACTATAGTTGATAATATTGATTGAATTCTTTTATAACACTATTGTTGCTGAAGTAAAGAAATCTGTAAATTGAGATACGTGTTAATGATGTCGATAGAGTAATTTCAGGGTTTATGAATTACTACAAACAGCGTGGTTAACGCCATCTGTAGTATTTTGCCACTGTTAGTGGAATTCAGAAACGTTCAACAAGCTACTAGCTAACCCTACTTGGTTCTTTATTTGAATTTTCTAAAGGCGATAGTATTATAAGTCTATAGCGAAGGGAAATTTTATAATGTAATTTAAGTAGTTATTTAGTAAGGTAGAAACAAAGAAATCAATTGATTTAATGATGCCACCTAATCGGAAAATAATATAAGGCACATATTAAATATGCTTGCAATAAGTTGCATTTCTGTAATTATTTGAACCAAAAAGATTTCATATTCCTTAAATTATTCAATACGATCTAATGCCGATTTTTCAATAATAATAATGGCTATTTGACATGATGCTAATATAGAGCGTTATTGGTGTAAATTTTATGGTGCCATTAAAATTCTCATAAATAAGCTACACATCTACATATATAACGCACTTATTTTGTCATCTACGTAGGAGAAAAAACATGATCTGAAAATGTATCAGTGGCTGTTGAAGTTTTAATGGTTATATTATACGTTTTACAGCTTTTAGCAGCTGATCTCTTAAAAGACAACATTCAGTTATCAAGTAATTTTATGTTAGCTACTTATTCTTTTAGTAAATTACATATAAAGTACACTTAGAAAATGGAGAATGCTTCTGACTCGAGAAAGAACAACAAGAATTCGGTTTTCGGTGGTGTACTTTTTGTAAAACATAATGCATTCTTATGAAGTAGGACACAGTGAAATCTAAACTTCTGGATTTGTACAAAATGGTCTCAAGAACTAGTACTTCATTGTTGTACTGGTACATTATTAGAATCATTTCGTGAATTGCCGCCATCCAAAGACATAATCCCTCGAATTGTAATGGCTAATCCTTCCAGAATAATTTCTTTGCGTGTAAAAAACGGATTAGAAGCAAAGATATACTACCATCCGGTTTGATGTGGGTAGACATCGTTTTTCGTTCAAAAATAGATTGCTTCATCAATCTTTCCCTTTTCTTGAGCAATTTTAAGGATTAGCGTGTTATGCCCAAAATACTGTTTCCGAATAATATATTTTATTCAACCATTTGTGAAAAAATGAAAAGCAAAATTGGAACATCTGTTTTCAACATGTTTTCTCCTTTACATTTCCCATCTGTCTGTACCTATACCGGTAGATATATGAAAAGACGATTCTCAAATGTTCTTGACATTTCTAAGAGCGAGAAGAGGCAAACAATAAACTAAAATCAGGCAAACTCGAGCAGCTTGTGATGGCTGACTCTTGTGTGACTTGTTGTCGTCTTGGCTGGTAAAGTTTAATCGTTAGTTCTCAAAATATTTCTGTAGGCGATATGATCGTCGTTAAATTGGAACCTTATTGACGCAACCGACAGATAATCTAATGCTGAACTTCAAACTTCCGACTCGAATATAACTTTACAACCATAGCGAATATTGTATGTGTACGCTACGACTTCATCGATTATCAGAAATCTACCGGAGAATGTATGATGTGATGACTTCTCAAACTGTTCATGCTTTGGCACACAAAACAAAACTAAATACAGTTGAATAAAACTTAGATTCGGGTACACCATTTCATCAATTATTGTAAACGAAGCAGCTTATCGATCTAGCTGGTTAACGTAAATAGGCAGCTATCTATTCAAGAGCGTCTGCGAAATGAAAAGATAAATAGTCCGGCTCGAAGGACCATTCCCGCTGAAATTTATGTCGCGTGTTGGCCGTAGTTGATGATAAACAGCGTAGTTTTCTCGTCGCGTCACTGAACTTCCATGAAACTTGGTCGCTACATTTAAAGTGAAAGCTCCGTCAGCAAAGTTTGGAAGGATGCTGCGCGATTCCGAGGACGAGCGGGGGGTGTCACCGAACGACGGCTAACAGATGTAGCCGTTCGTTAACCGCCACATATTTCACCGAGAAAACACTTGGCACTATAAGTTCACGGGAGCTTTGTACCAAACCCAACCATCGGCCTTCATAACCGCTTCATTTCCAACAGATTGTGTAACGTCGAAAATTAGGTACTAAAATGGCATTCTGCCACTTCACTTTATCATCGCAGGACAAGAAGATTGGTTCTGGCAAACACCGTTAAGGGAATTATTATAGAAGGTGAAAGGAATTTGAAAGATCCTGTAACCTTGTTCCTCGTCCAACTATATGAAAAATTCATGCAGGTGGAAAATCACCATTCGTATATTGAATATGTAATTGTTAAGGTATTCCCTCTTGCAGAATGTTCGTTTAGGATCATCGTCCTTAAGGGATATTTGTCAGTCTTCACATGATCATCTGATTGGTACCATGAGTAAATTCAATCAATTCGGTTGTTTCCTTATGTGATGATCATTGTCATTATTATTGCGGTAGATGCAGATGCAAAACCACAAATTAGAAGATAAGATCCGAATTTATAAAGATGCTTGCGCGCTGGAACAGTGGTAGTAACTCTTGAATAAGAGAGATAGAAATGGAATTGGAAGAGCATCCAGATTTCCATTCAAATTAACGAAGGCAGATCACGTCTAACTTTAACTGTATCACGCGCTAGTACAGCCGTGGGCGGGGAAGTCCTGAATATTAATTACATCTCTTGACTGCGTTAGCCAGAGCTAGATGCTGAAGTTCCTTTACACTGAATTTTCAGAGATCTTTAACAGAGATTTGATTTGTTTCAGGGTCAATAAGTGAACCTGTAGTCACACATTAGATTATTAGATATAATTGTAGGTGGTCATTCATAGAAAATAGAAAAGGAAGTTGTTTCTATCAAATAGTCATTGTTGTTGAGTTTTTGTGCCCTTTTACTATTCTGGATTTTGGAAAGGGAAATTATTAAGACTTCTGAATTCTTGAAGGGAGTTTAATGAAGGAATGTACCCATGTTTTACTTTCCCATCCTTCATTTTTGATGTAAATGTGTTGATACGTGTTGCATTTAGTGTATAATTCTCCTCATGCACGAAATGCATTCATTCGTTCAGGGAAAGCTCGCGGGACCAACTTTTCGTAACTTTCCAGAAATACGCTTTCCTTGAGACCGCGTTAAAATCCAATTTTACTTGTATTTACGGTTTAAGAATACGTTCTAGTTGGCTGGTTACTGCGCACACAAACTGGAATTACATGCGGGTTTGATAACCAGAAAGTTTAGAACTTCATTTAATTCGTTGAATGGAAACAGCTTCTCGACTACTATGTGAAGCGACGATTACCAGTGATTACATGTATCATAAAAGTTCACATCTAATAATTCTTCGGGAGAACGAGTATCGTTTGTGCTTCGTAGAACAAGTTTTCTTCTAATCCAACGAAGAAAATTAATACAGAAAGTCATGAAAATTGAATATACTGTCTTATGAAATAGAAACGACAAAATATGTCAAGAAAAAATGACATAATAAACTAATAGTGAAGAAAGAGGGAACATAAAGATAGGAGACGAAAAGTTAGAGGACGACGTTGATGTCTGAGGGGTCTAGGAAGTCAGATAATTCAGGATGGAAGGAGCAGTAGAGATATATAACAAAGGCTAGCGCAGGATAGAGTCGCCCTTAACAAGGAGAAGTCACTTCAATTCTCGCGAAAGATTAATTTAGAAATTCTAAAATGTAATAGGCGATTGATGAGGATACCGTGGATAGAGAAGATGTTGGACAGAGTAGAAGAGCAGAGGTCACTGTAGATGTCAATAAGAAATGGACGAGATAAGGTGGTAGGACCCCTTTATAGGAATGAAGGGGTAGTTAAAGACCTATTAGAAGCAGGAACATGAGTTAAGAGGAGTAGAGGTAGATCTAGAATAGATTACTGTTCGCAAATGGTTAAGGATGTGGGATATTTTAATTTTGAAAATATATGAACATTAGCTCATAGTGTGCGAGGTGGAAATGCATGTCCAACTGGTCTTAGGACTGACAACCCTATAATGATGATAAGGCATATCGTAATCCAAACATGTAGATAAAAATTCAACCAAGAAAATGCACATGGTTCTAATATTATGTAACAATAGTCCATTCTCCTATTGAAACTCAAAATGGAGGCGTCAGCCTTGATTGCATTACAGTATATTGTTATCAGTTCTGTACCAAGAAATACCTTCTTTCATCAACTGCATTTACTATTAACATTATAAGATTTATTCAAACTTGGTAGTAATAAATAGAAAGTCTTCCAAATCAGGAGAGTTTCATGTTAAATGTCTAGTACAATTTGTACTTTCAAACGTGTTCATGTTCTAAATTTGATGAAACAAACTTCTCATAAAGTACTGCTGTTGTTATAAACAAACCCTATATTCTTATATAAACCCTAATGGTTCTAGTTTTTATTATCCACAGTTCTATTCCTAACAGTGGTGAATCGAATCTGTTTTAAAGAAAACTCTATTCGTCCAATCTCTTTCTTACTGTTTCTTAACTTATTCCTCCAGTTTTCTCAATTTCTGGGGGTTGAATAGTTTCTTTAGAATCTCTTTGGATAATGATAATTAACATATTTCGTAATACTTTCCTTAACTTTGTTTGTATATAGTAGGTATTACGTAAATACAGTGTGTAATATTCATTGTTGCTCATTTTCTAATTTTGGTGGAGGCGCCGGGACAATATCAAAAGAAATCTACAATTGAGCTATAATTCCAGGTTTGTTGAAGCAGATCGATAAAATATCATCTTTAAATAATAGTTTTTCAATGTAGATGTTGTTAAAGATACTAACTTATTGTTTTATTTACAATTAAGCTACGTTTATAGTATATGTATAGACAACCCAACATACAGCAAATATTGGAACTAATAATTTAACTTCAAAGAAAGTATGATACAATTTTTCTTCTGGAAATAATTTCAATACGTAAAACTCGCTACTTTCTTCGGATAAACCATTAAATATTACGCAGAAATAATTAATTACGAATGAAGAATAAATAATTATCAAAAATTTTGTTGAGAATTTTGGTGGAGGCGCCGGGACAGTTTAAAGCAGAGACCGTAATTGAGCTATTATTACGATTTCATTGAAGTAAATTAATGAATCTTCATCTTTCAGTTATGTTTCTTACATGTAGACGCAGTTAGGGATGCTAATTTGGTATTTTTTTGCAATTAAACTAAAATTAAACTTTGTTATATAATAAATATGCATGTATATAGACAACTTAACATACATTAAATATTTCACATCCATTAGTCTAACCGTAAAGAAAACGAGAAAGTGATTTTTCTCGTAGAAATAAGTTTTCACGTAAAACTGAATACTATCCTCCAAGAGACCGCAAAATATTACATGAAAGTAATTAATTGTGCTAAGAGTTGATGAACAATATTAACTCAAAATTGGGCAGTCAATATTTTGCCAAAACTTGATAACTAATGTTAACCCAAAATTGTATATCCAAACTAAATGATTGCCCGAACATTGGACCAGTTCTGACAAGCCAATGCTTGACTACCCCAATATTGGATCAATTGTGAGGAAACGTCAATAAATCTAGGCTATACATTCCCCAAGATTGGACCAGTACTGACAAATAAATGCTTGGCTATCCCAATATTGGATCAAACTTCTCGAAACATCAATAAACTTAGCCTTGACATTTGATGATTGCCTGATCATTGGACCAGTATTACCAAGCTAATGCTTGGCCATCCGAATATTGGATCAAACTTCTCGAAACATCAATAAACTTAGCCTTGACATTTAATGATTGCCTGATCATTAGGCCAGTATTGACAAGCTAATGCTTGATCACCCCAATATTGGATCAAACTTCTCGAAACATCAATAAACCTAGCCTTGACATTTGATGATTGACTGATCATTGGACCAGTATTGACAAGCTGATGCTTGGTCATCCCAATATTGGATCAAACTTAACGAAACGTAAATAAATATAGGCTATACATTCTCCAAGATTGGACCAGTACTGACAAACAAATTCTTGGCTATCCCAATATTGGATCAAACTTATCGAAACATCAATAAACTTAGCCTTGACATTTGATGATTGCTTGATCATTGGATCAGTATTGACAAGCTAATGCTTGGCCACCCCAATGTTGGATCAAACTTCTCGAAACATCAATAAACCTAGCCTTAACATTTGATGATTGCCTGATCATTGGACCAGTATTGACAAGCCAATGCTTGGGTACCCCAATATTGGATCAAACTTAACGAAACGTAAATAAATATAGGCTCTGCATCCCCCAAGATTGGACCAGTACTGACAAGCAAATGCTTGGCTATCCCAATATTGGATAAAACTTATCGAAACGTCAATAAACTTAGCCTTGACATTTGATGATTGCCTGATCATTGGACCAGTATTGAAAAGCTAATGTTTGGCCACCCCAATATTGGATCAAACTTCTCGAAACATCAATAAACCTAGCCTTGACATTTGATGATTGCCTGATCATTGGATCAAACTTAACAAAACGTAAATAAATATAGGCTCTGCATCCCCCAAGATTGGACCAGTACTAACAAACAAATGCTTGCCTATCCCAATATTGGATCAAACCGATTTGATAATCTTGACAGTAGAAACGATTCCATTGTCAGTTCAAAATGATTTTGGCTTTATGTAATTAATTGAATCACAATTACTTCACAGTATTATCCGATTGAACTTTATCCCGTTCTGATTTCGTATTCACATGCAAACTACGATTTTCAGTGCGGAGCTTATTTTGTAATTGTCTATTATTAACAATGTATTCCCAAAATACGTGATGCGCCAATTCCGGGAATGATAAATTGCCGTGTAACATTAACCGACTGAATAGCCGCCAGTGAACGCCACTGTACTTGCTTATAAATGCATTGTTTAAAAGCAAAGCCGTAGTGTTCGGAGTCGAACACGTTTCCTTTAAAATTTACGACTTCATTACACGAACTTGCATATTTTATTACTTTCGTTGGCCATTTTCAAACTATCATTATTATGTAGGTACTCACAAATTTAAGTCAGCATAATTTTCAGGAATGCTACCGAGAAACTAAGTATCTGTAACAGACTAATTTGTTTCGGCAAAGGTTTATTTTACATGTATATGGTAGATTTGCCGATAGAATCACTTTTTATTGAGATAATTTAAATACCTAGATTTTTGGACTTAAAAGAGTTTTATGTAAAGTATCTACCCACTGTGCGAAACATGGACGGGGTGGGCACGGCGGAAAAGAAAAGGTTAGAAGCGTTCGAAATGTGGTGTTACAGACGAATAATGAGGATACCGTGGATAGAGAAGGCTAGAAATGAAGAGGTATTAGAAAGAGTAAGACAACAGAGGACTTTATGGAAGTCAATAAGAAATAGGCGAGATAGGTTGGTAGAACGCCTTCTCAGGCATGAAGGTCCAGTCAGAGACATATTAGAGGCAGAAACAGGAGTTATGAGGAGTAGAGGTAGATCAAGATTAGATTACTGTTCACAAATAGTTAAGGATGTGAGATGTTCTAGTTTTAGGGAAATGTAAAGAATAGCTCAGGATAGGAAAGAGTGGAGGTGCGTGTCCAACTAGTCTTAGGACTGACGACCTTATGATAATGATCTACCAACTAACATATTTTTTCAGACTTAATAGACTTATGATTTTTGGCATAAAATGGATATGTAGGGAAGACTGAGGTTGTAACTTCCATTTTTCTTATAAGAACTGTTGCTAATTGTTTGTTATGTATATATATCGAATTTCCACAGTAAAATTTCAAGTTTGGATTTTTGATGTTTCTTCACTTAAATTTAATTCGAATTATGAAACAATCAGAAATGCTGGACGATTATAAAGAGTTGCAGCAGAATGAAGGCTCTTCGTTTGTGTTCTAGCGGCACTATCTACGTCGTGCTGATGTGATCCAAAGAGATCGAAACTACAATCCACGTTTGATGGTATCATCAAGGTCAGATTATTGACCCAGAACCTTCGTTCTATTAGGTATACGTGCCCACACAACTCGACAAAGACTTCACCAAAACATCTTCAAGTCCTAAGCCCAAAGCTCTTTACCTATGACTTACTTGCAATTATGTTCATTGTGAGTGTATTTCAAGCAGTTAAGAATTTGAAGCCTTTTCAATTACAAATTACAAAGCACTTTTATAAAGTAATTCGTTCAGCAAGTCCCAACTACCTGTTTATGAAAGGACTTGGATTACAGTGCTTATAAGGCCTAAAAGGACTTGGAAGCACATTTTCAATTACTACATTAAAGCTCTGTCCAGCTTGGCATGTCTATTACGCCTCGGCATGGGTTCAATTTGACAATTCAATATCCTTAATCGTATAATGATCTTATCAGACATTAATGAAGTCACAATTGGTAACTAGCAAAAACATGTTTCTGTAGGTGGCGTTCACCACCTTACGTTGACTTTTTCATATTCATTAATATTTTACTTCCCTGATGGCGAATCTAAAACCCCATAAATCAAACGAACGGTACTTACCCCTTTATTTAATAACATTTAAAAGAACAAGTTGACATTTTCGACATTATCATTTTAATTTATTACTCGACTAAATGGTAGGTAGAGGTGTAAGAACATGAGCTGCGAAAGGCAACTTCCTGTTAGAGATGCGAAACGGTAGCTATTAGGCTTGTAACTGGATTAGATCGTCTAATTATTGCGTGTGCACATTAAGGGGAGTAGTTGCTACTGGAGACACAGGCAGAATGACCAAGTGCCACGAGATGGAGGCACTGGCTAAGTAATGTACGGGTAATAGACTCCCGGAAGCGACATCGTCCGTCTTATCCCGCCAAGATAGCGGAAACACCCGTAGAACACACTATATTATCTTAAGATTAACTCTTATTATTAATGACGTCACTACTTCACGTTCACTAGGTACTTTGAAATAAGGGGATACATCATGTAACTTTATGCTCGGAATCAGTTAGTCAAGCCGCTAGACGGGGAACGGCGACTAAGAAGAACGAGTCGGAAAATTGGGTCGTAAATTTTCGTTCAGGGGCTACAAAGATTATCCCTCTCATTTTATAACGTGACAAGGAGATAATGTAATTGTTAGACTCATTTACTGACCCAAAATCTTAGATTTATGAAGCTAAAGGAGACCCTCTCGCGCTTTTAATAAATATATAGTCTTTTTATTTTAAAATTTCTTAGTCTTTTTGAAGGAAACTTTACGCACGGTAGGGTAAGTTTGTTTCATGCGAGTTGCTATGTAACGAAATCATGCAACGCATTTCCCCCGCTGTCTGTCCCTATGAATGCTTAGATCTTTAAAACTACGCTACGGATTTTAATGCGTTTTTTTTTTAATAGATAGAGTAATTCAAGAGGAAGTTTTATATGTATAATATATGCATAATATATTAGAGAAACACTGATAATTTTAGAGGTTTCTAATGTGATGTCGTAAATAAACACATTTTTTTGCGCTTACATTGCAAACGCTGGCTGAACCCTACGAGATAGATCAAAATAATATACTACAGTATTGTACACCTTAAAAAGGTCTACAAATAAGTCCGGGATGGTATATGTCTATCTCTTAGGGATAACTCACAATAACCATTTTTTGTCCTTTACTTTTTACAAGAAATAATGGCTTATTTACGAAGCGATTTTAAGCAGTACAGCATTAATCCTTATCCAGTTAAGTACTTTTAAATAATTGTGCATTTAATATAGATCAATATTGCCCTATATGAATACAAAATGTAATTTAAATGAATATTTTCGAAGATATTACAGACTTAAAATGCAGGGACATAGCGGTTGCGGCGGTAACGGTCAGTTTGTATTGTTTAATGACAAAAAAGCAGTGATTATTGTATATAAAGACATTCTATAGTATATTTACTATAGTATTGCACCCGTGCGAAGCATACTGTACAAATAATACCATTAAACCAATTCCTTGACCCCTATCCCAGTATGTTTGAAGAAGTTTTACTTCAGCAGTGTGTTGTATAATTACACGTTGTACTGTTTTTCTGTTATATCTTTAGTATTATGCCATATAAATTCCTTTTAAAAACAGATTGAAGGGCAGCATTCCAATTTTGCTCCAGGCGACGTCTCTGTCGTTAAGAGTTCATGAATATTTCCTCGAAATGCAACCCACTTCTTCAATTACCCTTAAAGGAATTATGAAGAAAAGAAGACAAAGACTGCTGTAAATTCAAAATGAAAAGTTGTCGAGTTCAACGGTTGACAGTCAAACTCAATTAGATTTTTATTGCTCAATATCGAACTTTCAGACATTTCCGTTTTTGAATTTTATTTTTAGTCTTACGCCATTACAATGTAAAATATTTGAATGCCAGTGGGGTAATTTTTAAAAGAAGATAATCTGAACGGAAAAATCTGGCGTCAGAAATTTACGTTAAATCAATAGATACTTTCTTGGCATCATGTCTATGTTTTAAGATGTGCTCTTTCTTGAGACATCCAAATTGGGATTGGTTTCCTAATGTTTATGGTCACCCTATTTACAAATTTCTGTCACAGTCGTTGGTGCTAATCAAATAGGGAGGTCGTTAAGCCCCAGTTACCAATCTTAAACTCCCACTGACAAAGCCTAATTTTGTTTTTTTAATTTTTGATAAAATACAAATAATTAGTAACCAGATTAAACTCATGTTGAAGCATAGTTTGATAGTTGCAAAACCTGATGAAACGAAACAGAGTTAATAATAATAATATATTAATACATGTTTGTCCTTCGGGATAGGATAGATGTCCTTAACTAATGTTTCAATGGGACGCCATCTCGAAGGACAAATTTTTCATTTTTCTTTGCGCTCAGTATGTACTTGAATAGTTCAGTAACAAAATGAAGTTCATGCAGATGTTTAATTGGATGTTTTTAAACCTGATGTCTGGTAATTGAATTGAAGTTGTTGGTAAAGAACTGAAGAAGATGTTGCAATGCAATAAAAGCAACCTTTTGGTGTTTCTAACGTCAAGGATGGCTAATTGCTGTATGTAGGTACTCGAAGTATTTTCTCAACAATCTGTAACGAGCAAGCAAAAAGAGTATGTTCGCATTTATTTCCGAAACGATTAGATCGTTAGGATCAATAAAAGGGAAAGAAAAGAGACGACCACACGTAGTACATTCCAATCTCCTTCTGTAAAGAACGACCGTCTTTAGTACATCGTTCGTTCGTTCGTTCATTCGGTTTTTGGTCGAAAAAACCCCCGTGCAGCTTTACTCCAGTTTTAATGATTCATTTCCCGAGCAAGAGCTTACTGGGCCTTGTACAGATTTATTGCGAAAGCTTCCTACCGCTGCGATAACTCTCTCTCCCATCTCATCGACTGTCGACTTGATTCATTGACCATCGTCTTTATCACGGTCGCCAGTGTCCGATCCCCCGTTTTCCGCCATTTAAATGTATCACCGAATGGAAGAGAAATTTATTTAAAGAGATACGGTACTAGATTTTGATAAAAAGAGATGTTCCCCGTCTTTCTTCCTTAGTGTCGTTCTAGTATTACAATTTTTAGAAAGGGAAAAATAAAATATGGATAAATTTATTCTTTTGAGAACAAAGTACAACATGCATAAAAAATGATTGAACAGGTGGACAATTGCATAATTAAGAGGTCAAACTTAAAATCTTAATTCGGCGCTCCAAAACAAAAGAAAAGTTGATGTTTGAGCAGCTAAACCTGAAATCCCAGTATAATTTTTCCTTATAATTACGATAGTGCTAATTACTTTTAGTTGACTCATCATCCTTCCTGTCTGCTAAAACCTGCTGACTTGACAAGAAACATTTAATTTCGCTCATTTTTTAATTGTGAAATTATACTTGAAGCAGTAAATTTTCCTTCCTTTTACTTTGGTCTACGTGGTTGATTTCCGTGCCTCATAATGATTTTAATTTTCTTTGTAATGTGAAAATACTTGTACTTCTTCTAAGCATTGCAAGGGTGTAGTTTGGGTTGCCTAAACTGAGTGACATTATTTAATATAATTGTTTTTGATACGCGGATACGTATAAATTGAGCCACAGCCATGATATACTCATTTGTCAAAATTATTTCAATTACACGTGGAATTTTTATAGGCACTAATTAAACTGTTTTTTAGTGTTATTTCCAATTGCTTTGTTTTGCATTTTTATTAATTTTAAAACCAAAAAAGTCAATTTGTTGTGTCTTTGGACGAATTTTATTATACCACAGGAATGTAAAGGCGATGTTATGTAAACATGATCTTGAACTACTGAACTTGGAATGCTTTTGTGTTTATTTAATCGTGCATTTGTGGTTGCCGAAGTAATTTAGAAAGAAATTTAAAATTTTGTTGATCTGTAGTTCGGGATGCCTAAGCTAACAATGAGTAGAGTTTATTTAAATTAAAAAATATATAGATTTAGCGATTTATAAAAATAACGTATTAAATTGTAAACACTAATATTTTGTTAACGACATTTGCTACTAATTTATTTTGTATTTTTAATCATTTAATGATCAAGAAACTCAATTTACATATTTCACTTTTATTTTCGCATACGTAATTAATTTTTAATTAATTTATTATTTCTCCACCCTATAAGGTACCTACAGTACCCCGGTAATCGGTCTTAATACTCTGTAGACATTCCGTAAGTAATTTTACTCCAGTAAAAGGTAGAAACGAAAATAATTTCTGGACGTGCTCGAAGTTGTAATCCTAAAATTATGCGCTTCCCTACGCCTTTCGCGCTCCTGTGCAAATTAAGGGAATGGCCTCGAAGGGAATTTTTCGTGGCCTTCTGCATTCAAATAGTCCCAAAACAAGCTCTACCTCTAAAGGTGCGTAATTCGTAGTGAGCAATGTTTTGCATTTTGATTGTCCCTTTTTAACGTTGGCATTTATATTTACCTACCTCTTTACCTTACCACAAAATCGGATAGCGTAAATAAACTCCACAACAGTCCCAACAGTGCAATTTGCCCCAAAAAGCTCTCTTAAGTAATTACAAAATGACTAAAATGCCTTTAAATACCGTTTTTCAACATTACCCCTGATTGCCCACTAGATGAAAAATCCAACAGTTTTGATGGATCCATCAGGAACGTAAAATGGTCTACTGTTGTTAGTGGTTTAGTTTAGAAGAATTTAAAATTAGTCGTGAAATGTTACTTTTCTTTTCTTTATTGTCAATTATTTAGAGAAAAATTAAAATTGGAACAACGGTCACACAAGAATATGCTGTTATCTTTCCGATAGTTGCAATAAATTGTAAATTAGACTTAAAAAAAGTGAGTAACTGCCCAACAGGGTGTGATGAAATCTGCTGCTTCGGCCAAAACTTAAATTTCGCGGGCTTTTAAAAGTATAATGGCCGACAGCAACAACAATACTGCAATAATGGAAAAATTATAATGGCCGACGGCTAACAACAATACTGCAATAATGTAAAAATTATAATGGCCGACGGCTAACAACAATGGGACAACAATTAAATAGCTATAATGGCCGACAGCGGCAACAATACTGTAACAATGGAAAAATTATAATGGCCGACGACTAACAACAATAGGACAACAATTAACTGAATGTAATGGCCGACAGCGGCAACAATACAACAACAATGGGGGAACAAACAAAAATAGCCGATCGTAGGAGTAAATGCAAACTAAATTTCCGGTTTTTACTAGGGGATATGTTTTCCTACGTTCATGCTATGGATAAAACTCTGCAATTAGGTTCTGTTTGATACGATGGTTTAAACAGGTCTTAAAATAGGCTTCAAGTAAATTAGTTAAAGTTTACAACAGAACAAAATTAACTATTCATGAGTGGTTTTGACACTCATAAAAAATAAGATTTCTTATCAATTCCGACCTCAGCACCCTTGGCTCTTTTCTACCCCTGAATATTCGAAAACAAATATTTTACTTTGCTGCCATCTCTTCCGTTTCCAGTATCGTATCTTAATAAAATTTTAAAATTTGTTTCACAATCGGAATAATTTGGCCCGTAATTTTCTCTAATTAAATCAATTACTTTGAGAAGCAAAGGGTAATTTTAACAATGCGGTACCTGAGGGCACGAAGCGTGGCTGAATGCAGCAATAAACATGTCGGTATAACGGCTTTAATTTCTTTACAATCGTATTTTCGTTACCCCGGGCTGTTCGCGAAAGAAATTAAAGAAAACGAAGTTTAAGTAGAAATAGCACAAAGAAGATGGGAACGTTCTCCTTCCGACTGGGTCGTGCCCTGGAAGTTTCAAACAATAATTAGCATAGAACGCGGAAGGTTTCTTTCAGCAAGTAACCGATACAGCGAAAACTGTCGGCTCATTATTATTGCTTAAGAAAAGTCGCAGAATTAAAATTTAACTTTGTCTTTTTCTCTTCGGGAAAGCAAGTCTAAAAAGTTCGAATGGTCGAATTACAAAGGAAGATATTTTCTTACTTACGCTGCTTGTTTCTTTCTTTGAACAACACCATTGAGAACGGAGTAATAGTTAAAATTGGATACTCTTATTGCCGCTTTGAATATTGTTTCCGGAAACGTAGTATTCAAAAAAATCCGATAAAATCTTGAGACTTTTCTTTTGATACAATGAATTCCTTCAATTCGGAACAACGGATTTGTCATCACAATTTAATGAAAAATCGATTGAAGTATTAGGATTCTTTGTAGCATATTTGATAGAGCTCAGTTTATTAGGGTTCTATATCAAAAAAAGGTAAAAAATTGGTCTGAGCACACTTTGGTCGGTGCTAATACGACTAACTTCCCATTAGATAATACAGTTATTGTAAAGTACATTCGTTTCTAAAGTTTGAAAAAAACGCGGCACAATAATAAATAACAAACAATGTTTGAGAGTTCGTCATTTTATAAACCCATAAGAAACAGTATTTCGTCTGAGAAAACCGAATTGATAGAGTACTTGCATCAGTCAATTGGTAAATACTATTTTTTATTGTTTATCGATTGTTTATAACAATTCATTTTGTTATAAACAAATTTTTATTATAATATGTTATTATAATATGTTATTCCCTGTCTTGAATAATGATATTTCGTTATTATTGATTCCGTAACTTCATTGTTGTGATTAGATTAGAACGTATTTTAATTAAATTGTTTGTAATTAATTCGTTTTTTTTTTTATAAAAAAAAAACGGCTTGACCGATTTCGTTCAAATTTCTTTCAGATCTTCATTATGATAATATCTTTCGAAAAAATTTTGGTTGAGGGCGATATCTCAATCCGTTCTTGAGATATCGAAAACGAAAAAAATGCTGACATACGAACGTACGTACATACGTACGTACGTACGTACGTACGTACGTACGTACGTACGTACGTACGTACGTACGTACGTACGTACGTACGTACGTACGTACGTACGTACGTACGTACGTACGTACGTACGTACGTACGTACGTACGTACGTACGTACGTACGTACGTACGTACGTACGTACGTACGTACGTACGTACGTACGTACGTACGTACGTACGTACGTACGTACGTACGTACGTACGTACGTACGTACGTACGTACGTACGTACGTACGTACGTACGTACGTACGTACGTACGTACGTACGTACGTACGTACGTACGTACGTACGTACGTACGTACGTACGTACGTACGTACGTACGTACGTACGTACGTACGTACGTACGTACGTACGTACGTACGTACGTACGTACGTACGTACGTACGTACGTACGTACGTACGTACGTACGTACGTACGTACGTACGTACGTACGTACGTACGTACGTACGTACGTACGTACGTACGTACGTACGTACGTACGTACGTACGTACGTACGTACGTACGTACGTACGTACGTACGTACGTACGTACGTACGTACGTACGTACGTACGTACGTACGTACGTACGTACGTACGTACGTACGTACGTACGTACGTACGTACGTACGTACGTACGTACGTACGTACGTACGTACGTACGTACGTACGTACGTACGTACGTACGTACGTACGTACGTACGTACGTACGTACGTACGTACGTACGTACGTACGTACGTACGTACGTACGTACGTACGTACGTACGTACGTACGTACGTACGTACGTACGTACGTACGTACGTACGTACGTACGTACGTACGTACGTACGTACGTACGTACGTACGTACGTACGTACGTACGTACGTACGTACGTACGTACGTACGTACGTACGTACGTACGTACGTACGTACGTACGTACGTACGTACGTACGTACGTACGTACGTACGTACGTACGTACGTACGTACGTACGTACGTACGTACGTACGTACGTACGTACGTACGTACGTACGTACGTACGTACGTACGTACGTACGTACGTACGTACGTACGTACGTACGTACGTACGTACGTACGTACGTACGTACGTACGTACGTACGTACGTACGTACGTACGTACGTACGTACGTACGTACGTACGTACGTACGTACGTACGTACGTACGTACGTACGTACGTACGTACGTACGTACGTACGTACGTACGTACGTACGTACGTACGTACGTACGTACGTACGTACGTACGTACGTACGTACGTACGTACGTACGTACGTACGTACGTACGTACGTACGTACGTACGTACGTACGTACGTACGTACGTACGTACGTACGTACGTACGTACGTACGTACGTACGTACGTACGTACGTACGTACGTACGTACGTACGTACGTACGTACGTACGTACGTACGTACGTACGTACGTACGTACGTACGTACGTACGTACGTACGTACGTACGTACGTACGTACGTACGTACGTACGTACGTACGTACGTACGTACGTACGTACGTACGTACGTACGTACGTACGTACGTACGTACGTACGTACGTACGTACGTACGTACGTACGTACGTACGTACGTACGTACGTACGTACGTACGTACGTACGTACGTACGTACGTACGTACGTACGTACGTACGTACGTACGTACGTACGTACGTACGTACGTACGTACGTACGTACGTACGTACGTACGTACGTACGTACGTACGTACGTACGTACGTACGTACGTACGTACGTACGTACGTACGTACGTACGTACGTACGTACGTACGTACGTACGTACGTACGTACGTACGTACGTACGTACGTACGTACGTACGTACGTACGTACGTACGTACGTACGTACGTACGTACGTACGTACGTACGTACGTACGTACGTACGTACGTACGTACGTACGTACGTACGTACGTACGTACGTACGTACGTACGTACATACACACATCATCAAAAAAATTGGCTAGCATGCTACTAATATGTTAAAACGTGGAAATATAATGAAAATTCCGATTTCACTTTTCGACCCAATTACAATAACTTCCTAATGGGAAGTTAAAAAGAGTCGTTATTACCCTGTAAATAATTCATTTTAATTCATGTATTGTCAAGTAGTCAAATAAAAATTAGTCAAACAACATTCATGCTTGTTCTACATCGAAATTTCCACTGTTACAGAAAATTTAAATTCAAGAATTGAGGAAACAACATTCATACTTAGTTCCACAGTGGAATCTTCATTATTATAAATAATTCACATTCAAAATTAGTGAAACAACATTTATATTCAATTCCACAGTGGAAACTTTTAAATGCCAAAATAGTGAAGCAACATTCATGTTTAATTTCTCAGTGTTATAAAAATTCAAATTTTCAGCATTGTTTGCACTTGACCTGTCAGAAGGGAGGAGATCATCAAAAATACCACGCTTGGTCCCCGAGGGGTCATGAGATTTATATTCACTAGGGAAATCTCAAGCTATATTCAAAACTTTCTGTTTGCAAAAAATGATTTAAAACCATATTTATGAGTTACTACGTGAATACAAGGATGGTCACCGCGGGGGAGGAGGGGTTTCTTTGTATGATTTAAATAAAAAACTACAAACACATAGGCATTTTAATCTACAATTTATCTTTGCAGTTAGAATGTGTTAGAATAGTAAACTTCTTGTTCGCATCTATAATATTTTTTTACTATACTCTTATATATTCTTATTACTTTTATACATATCTATTTGAATAAAACCTGTTTACCTTTTCAATACTGGTGTTTGGTATGTATATAATGATTATGAGCAAGTGAGACCAAAATTGTTTATAAATGGTATTGTTGATATTGGGCAGACCGACAGCGAAAGAAATGTAAACCTATGAATAAGCAGTAAGACGTTGAAAATAAAAGGGTAAAGACTGGCTTCTGAACAGTCGAGAGCGACTATATTATGTGAATATTAATTGAGAGCAAAACGCATGCGTGTCACCCCTTTGAGTGCACTGTTGCCCGGCAAGGTCCGTGGTTCCTTCGAGTGGGGTTACTCGTAGTTCAAGGGGTGCTACGGGCTACTCGAATGACGTGATTGGGTTCGAGAGGGTAGCCTCATAGGTAGGTGCCCCCGAACTGGTCACTGGGATGCTAACATCTACGGATGGTTGGGTGTCCAGGGAAGCCTTTACTTATTTTAGGTTGACACTAGCTAGTCGTCGAAGAAAAGTAGACAAATGGTAATTCACATATCTTGAATATGAGTTGGTTATAACGACAGATCCTGTGGGAGCTAGGGGGAAGAAATCCCCCGGGTGAGTAATTGAAACAATCATTATTAATTGCGAACGGAACAGTAACTGTTTATGTTTTTTTTGATATCTGCGATTTTCCTGTCGAGTCTATAAATCATTTGCCGCTGCTGAGTGACCGCTTCGTGATGACCCATGCAGATTGTTATTGATATGAAGAAGTATCTTCAGGTAACATCTTCGATTAATTATTAAAGTTTTACAAATGTAACTGAGCAATTATTTATTTATTATAAAAATTTTTTTATTTCTTCAAAATATTTTTTTACGACCCCGGTATACTCTTACTTTCATTAAAGAGAAATAAATAACGTAAAGCTCGATGCTTAAATTTAACCCAAAAGGGCCTCAAGTATATCAGTACGGCAGATTGAAGGATGAGTCAAAGCTGATAAAAAGCTGTTTGTGTAAATGTAGACGTTAGTATACGTATGTGTTCTTGGCCCCATTGCAGCCGGTGTCTGTTGTTTTCCATTTAAATATTAATGTTTTAGTCGGTTTTAATGAAGGAATAACGCGATGAAGAAAGGGTTTGTTTCGTGGACTTAATTGGTGCAATGTTTGTGTCTGTTATCATTGCACTTTTATGTGTTGAAAGGAAAATTTTCACATAGGAATATAGGGAAAATTTCGTAACCATGAGGTGAGTCGAGTGAGTAGTGCATGTATGTTTTCCTTTTGAAAATTCATAATTATATTTCATGTACGATTTGGATTTTTATTCTACATAAATATTAATACAGGTATGATATAGGTCTTTTGTCGTTGTACTACATGTGTTTTATTTGTTTGGTAGTTTTTATTTACGAAATTGATTGGTATCATAGGGTAATTAATTTTTCTTTGTTTGATATAAATGACATTCTTGATTAACTATACTTTTCTTATATCCTTTAATTAATCCTAACAATTTAGATTTTTAAACTTTGAACCGCCAGCTTGCCCTCAGATATGTAAATATTTCTATTTATTACAATATTAAAATTTACACCCTCTTACTTATTGGAATAAATTTAATGGGTCAAATAATTACTACATCTTAATTTTTTGCTTTTAGGAATAAAATATTATTTGATAAAGGGCTTGATTTACATTTGAATTGGGTAATTTATTATTTTTAATTAAATTTCAAGTACCATTGTTAGCTAGGCTAGTCTTATTCATTTCAAACAACAATATAACAACAATTAAACAAGTATAATGGCCGACATTAACAACAATGCGGCAACAATTAAAGAAATATAATGGCCGACAACGGCAAAAATATACGGCAGCCCAAGACATGTCAATTTTTTAAATACGTATAATTAGTTTTTTAATGCAGGACCTATTAATTAATAAAATACAAGTAAATATTGATTTCCACAAGTTATATTAAAGCATTTAACACCTTACTAAGTACCACAGCAGTTATACTTCTGATGAAGCTTGAGTAAGGCGAAACAATTGTTAAGTCAACTCAACCACTCCCTCAGCTGCTCCTGATTCCCTTTTAATCTCTTCAAAACCCTTTGTTTCTCTCTGTCGCATCTACTTTCCGCCTTTATTTCCAATACCTTCTTCTTCCATATTGCTTTTCTGGATATCCTTTTTCTTCCTCTCTCATAGTTTCCTATTCCTTCTTACTAGGTAACCTAATCTGACGTGCTTCTTTCTAATTACAATACCCACTTGAAATACTTGTATATAAAACCTCTATCTGCTTTTTTCCTCCCATCCCCAGATTTCCACCCCATAAAACACTATCCTGTTCACCATCACATTAAATAGTATCAGTCTCCAACCCTAATCTCTAAACTTTCACACCCTATCCATAATTGAGCTCCCGTTAGTAACTTGATCGGTAATGTTCATCTGATTTTTATTACCACTCATGCATTTATCCCAGATATACATAATTCCTCACTTTTTCTAGCACTGTTCCCTTCTGTACCATTTTGTTTTTCCCTCCCCCTTCTTCCTGTCTCCTCCTCAACATCAGTATTTAACTCCAACCCTTTCTTTACTTCAATTCCACAAAATTATCCTCCACTAACAGTATAATATCATTATATGCAATATTGAATATCTCTTTCCTTCCAATCTCAGGAAATTGGTGGCTTTCTATGATATGTTAGTGAATTAATTACATTACTAGCAAAAGTTAACTGGCTAAAACGTAGGTACGAAGGTAATAGAAAATCAGCCTTTAAAGTTTTTAGAACACTTCCAAACTCTGCCCGATGTTACGGAGCGCCTGCACAACTTCTTTATTTTCTTCGCTCTACAGTTGAAAAGAACATATTGAATTAGGAGATAATTTATAACTTTTTCGTAAAAGGAGCAACTACCGTAGAACAGCAGCAGTTGCTTTTTAGGTACTTGCGCTCGTTTAAGTTGTTTGTCCTGATAGTTCGAACAGTTAATTTAGTTTTTTCTTTATCTCGATAGCAAGCATCGATAAATGAATTTCGTTCACTTTAACTTCGATAAAAGAAAGGGAACCGTTCCCATAATAGGGATTACATTCTTGACTTTAAAGCAGAAACTGCAAACATGACTTTATACATATTGAAGGAGGCCAAAAAAATGGAAATTCAGTTTTGTAAAACTCATGATAGTTTTACCTGATGTGAATTTCGTTAGTCAAGAATTTTGACTTGGTTTTTGATGACGACAGTGGTCTTTCTCCTTTGGGGTGAGAACACCAATGAAATCATTTGCCTAACGTTTCTTCAACTACTCTGTTTGGCATCTTCAGAATCCATAGCGAGGGCTCAGACTCCTTCGTTGTAATTGTACCTACTGAGTCTCAGTAAAGATACTTTTATTTTTTTTTTATCAGTATTTACATTCATCTTACACCATCTGATGTCGTTAATCAAACAACCTGCTTCATAACACTAGCATTAACTGAAATGACTTTTTGTGAAGTAGAGATCGAAATTTGGTACCTTCAATTTCACGCATGAACTAGTTTTTAATTTATTCTCCACAGTTGTTGGTTTTGAATTAACGTTTTGCATTTTCAAACTTGAAGAACAACTTAAAGGAGTCTGAGTTCGTTTATTTAAACCATGTGATCTCGTGCTTTCCCTCGTTAATGATAAACTGAAAGTTATAATCGGTGTGTTCAGCTAAAATACTCGTTCAATCTACATTATCTCCTAATTAGCTGTTTATCAATATTTGGACAATATGAAGTTTGGAGAATCCAGGAAAATTTAGCTTTGTAATTTTGTTTCAAATCAAAAGGCTTAGGTACCGCTAGTTGAAATTCTTTATAAGATGAAATCAAGTTTTCACGTATGTTTTTGACACGTTTAGCAATTGTATCTTAGGACTCTTGACATAGAAGTGTGTACTTTTCAAGAGTGTAAACCTTGCAATGTAATGTAGATCTTTTTGCTAGTATATTAGCATTTTAGTTTGCACTTTTTAATGTTTCAAAGTAATTATAAATAAATGGTGATATATTAATAACTTTGGAGGCATTTTCGGCATAATTTTACATTTTACTTTAATTCTGATTTCTAACAAATAAGTAATGTAATGCCTATTTTTAAGAAGTTCGTGATTATTTAAATTTTAACCAGATCGAAGCAAAATTATTTTAGCCTGTGAGTTTTCTGCAGGAAGATTGACATAAAGGGGTGCTCCGGTATTCTGTATTGAATTTTAAGGTTCAATATTCCTGACTTTTTAATTCATTCGATACCATTCGACAAATGACTGAAATCGACTTATTGTTAACTTCGTTAGGGTTTCATTAGAGAAAGTTCCCTTCGTATTATCATTCGTCGCCCCGTCAAACATCAGTCGCCCCTCGGGAATTGGAAGTGAAACACGGAGTGTTGTCAACAACGGTGCCGACGTGGCGTATCTTGAAAAGTTCGTTCTCTGTCGCGCGTGACGATTATATGCCTTGAAAGAGAAATGGAAATTAATAACTCACTTTCCTAGATTAATAAATCTTAGAACTTGTAAATATATGCTGATCTTATTCTTATAATATTAGCAATGTTAAATTCTAGTTTGGTTATTAATGGTTTGAAAAATGAAGTCCTTGGATGAGAAAAATTGATTAGCTTCAAACTGATAAATGGGCGTAGAACCACATTTATTACTTTATTTTCTCCTTACGATTAGACATCGTAATAAGCGCCATCTGGAGAGATTTGGAAACAGTTGTGGGTTCATTATTCTTGACCAAGTCCTTAATTGAGAATAAATTTTTACATTAATATATTGAAAATTAACTAAAATTAATGAGTCTGGTGTAGAAATGAGTATTCTTTATTTTGGCGCGAAACACTACAAACAAGTACAGTGATTATCAAACAAATTTCACAATGTTATACTGTCGTCTGTACATATGCCACGTTGTATTCCTTTCTGCTGTTCTCGAAATATTGAGGTTATTCCAAAGTATTGTAGCCTAATACAGCATCGAAAGAATTTTAACACCAAATCCTTAATTATGTGCATTTTGTTCATTATTTTAATCGTCAATTTATTTACCGTCCATTATATCGATTTATCCGTTTAGTCTTATAAGTTGACATTCTTAATTAAGAAGGACCTTGTCAAAAATAATGAACCCACAACTGTTTGCAAATCTCTTCAGGTGGCGTTTATTACGCTGTTTAATAATAAGTAAAGAATAAAGTAATAAATGTGGTTCAACGTCCATTTATCAGTTTGAAGCTAATCAATTTTTCTCATCCAAGGACTTCATTTTTCAAACCATTAATAACCAAACTAGAATTTAACATTGCTAATATTATAAGAATAAGATCAGCATATATTTACAAGTTCTAAGATTTATTAATCTAGGAAAGTGAGTTATTAATTTCCATTTCTCTTTCAAGGCATAATCTTCACGCGCGACAGAGAACGAACTTTTCAAGATACGCCACGTCGGCACCGTTGTTGACAACACTCCGTGTTTCACTTCCAATTCCCTAGAGGTGACTGATGTTTGATGGGACGACGAATGATAGTACAAACGGAACTTTCTCTAATAAAACCCTAACGAAGTTAACAATAAGTCGATTTCAATTTGACTTATGTTTCTTGCTTCCAATATGTCTCGCATATTTCTTATTGATTTCCATAGTGTTCTCTGTTCTCTTACTCTTTCCAATACCTCCTCATTTCCAACCTTCTCTATTCACGGTATTCTCATTCTTCGAACGTCTTTTCCTACGGTCCCATCCGCCACATTTCTCACTCGTACAGCGCCGTACTCCAGATATTATACACATTTAACAATCTTCGACGCTACCCTATCTTTTATTTTACATCTTTACTGTTTCTTCCATATCTGACTTCCTAGATTCCCGTACAATTTCCCATAGAGGCATTTTAATAATTTTAATTTCTTTTTGTTTTCGTCGTCGTACAGTTCGTATATTAACGTTTCCGTTCTCAAAATTTTTAGAGTGGAACAATATATTTTCATACATGTTTTCGGCAATATTTTGTAATAATGTAGATGGCAGTTAGATGTTCTGGTAACGTCTTAACGTGCTTTTGAAATATTATATCAAATGGAATGTACGAGGAGGGAAGAAAATATTAAAAATTTCGAGCAGCAAATCATTTATCACCTCGTCGCCGTAGTTAATTTACCTAAAACGTCTCATCTTAAAAGATCTACACAAATTCTTTGACAAATGATTGCACCAATAACGCGGCGTCGCGTCGCCGACCTCCCGGAAGCGGAAAAACGTGTAGTCATGGACACCGGAAGTGACAAATTATGTTGTACTTAGTCCGGATTTATTTTTCTTGTCCTTCGGATCTCATAACCTGCACATCGACCGAAAGGCGAAATATGTCCGATGTTAAACTTTTTTTTTTCTTTTACTTTACTCGCACAGCCGGCTATTCATTTTCATCAGATAATTGTGCGAAAGATAAGAAGTAATTTATCAGGTTTTACTTAAAAGAATTACTCGGCGTGACGATTAATCTTTTCAAATTTTACGTCTTCTTCCTTTTATGTTTTATTATGGTTATCGTGACGGAGGGAACGCTAAACAGGATTAAATACTGATTAAACCAGTCCAGTCGAATTTTTGTTTACGATGAAACGACAATATTTTATATTAATTAATAGATAGCAGAATATTATCATGCAAGAGAGAACGCAGGGGAGGGTTTTTGGGGGGTTGTAACTGTATGAGAAATTTGCACATTCTTTACATTTTATGTTTTCATAATGACATGTAACTTTTTAAATAGTTTGTTGGTAGAAGATAGAATAGTAGTTCTCCGATAAATTTTCAGGGATACGTTTAAAGATATGTATTTTTGAACGTATATTGAAGGATGTTTGGGAGGTATGTCAAAATACTACGAGACAAATAAAAATTTGGAAGAACGTTCCTCATTCAATTCTAAAACTCCTGTAAAAATTACAAATCGATTCACTAAACCGTTAAAAAGTTATTGAAATTTTAAAAAATTGTAATTTTACACGTCATTCTATGGAGATTCGTTAACCGAACAGATTAAATTTATTTTTATTAACAGAAAAAAAGCTACCAGAAATTTCAAACTTTTATAATAAGTAACTTGAACTCTGGAGAATCACTTTAGCGTAAGGTTATTCAAATTCACTAAATGGTTATCGAGGAAAAAATGAAAAATTAGCTGAAAATCTCGTTTTTACTTGATAATATAATGATAATATTTATAATTGTCTGAAATAAATGCAATTTTAAAGTTTTAATTATTATTTAAACATATTAAAAAGTTTTACGCTCATTATTAATAGAGATTGAAACTAAATATTTTTTTGTTTCGAAGTTGAAATCAAGGCATATTCACTGCCAAAAGTCAGTTAAAAATTTTCCATATTATTCGTTATTTCTTACTTTATTTAAAGTTTTTGGTTAAATTCCAAATTTTCTTTCAAACCGTATACTTTTTTTTAGTGTATATAGTATCTATTTACCTCATGATATGCTGCAAAACCTAATCAATCACGAATTTCTAATTTTATGTACTCTTGTCTCCGATTGTACCTCCCAAACACCCTTAATTTCCTTCAAAGTTTTTTAATTGGCTTATACGCCCCTATGATTTGAGACCCTCGAGATGCATTGTTTATATTTGTATTGAAACGTTTAACAAGGATGTAGTGTGTAAACTGGATTTAGACACCTTTCTAGTTAACGATAAATAAAAAAACATAATTAGATTGATTCTCTATATACATAGTATGTATGTTAGCCACAACATTCTTCCCATCAAAAGTAGGATAAGGGAACATTTGACTTATATAAAAACCTTTACCACAGAAGTTAATATAAAATCTTAACTTCTATTGTTTAATGCTCCGTCTCCATGGCTCATACTACGATAAATAAAGTCTAAAATCTTCGACACAGTGAGGGCTTTATATTAAAAAGATTAATTTAAAAACTAACTCGCAGTTCCAGAGATTATCCTGGATGAACTATCTACTATTGGTAACCATTCGAATAGTAGTGATTTTTAATGAAATCCGTCATGATTCAAGTATTTTTGAGACGAGCTAGATTTAAAATTAATCTGGAATTTTAAGGAAGAGATCATAGCGAATTGTTGGGCGAGGAGTTGGATATTTCGTGTGCAAAACCCGTTCTCGTGGCGGTTTACACATTAAAGAGAATCGTAAGGAATAAAATAAAGTCGTGGGCGTCATTTAACTGCTTCATGGAGATGTTTTGCGCATTTTTGCTCCATTTGCTCGCCACTTAAACTTGATGATTTCTCCAGCTCTGCTTCCTCATAACGAATATAAAGCATATTTTGCGGCTTTTCGCGTCTCCCTAGCAGATTCTATTACGCCTAGGGGATTGATATTATTTGCTCAAAGTTTTCCCAACTTCCTGAGTACCGAATAAACGGAATACATTATATATTACGTGTATGTATAAAATGGAAGCGGTACTGTCAGATCAGTACTGTATGAAAATAAATAAAAGTAAAACTAAAATACTGGTGTGCAAGGGAAGAAAAAGTAGGGAAAGAGCGAATATAAAGATAGGAGACGAAAGATTAGAAGAAGTGGCTGATTTTAGATACCTAGGAAGTCAGATAAGTGAGGATGGAAGGAGTAGTAGGGATATAAAGCAGAGGATAGTGCAGGGTCGTGTCGGCTTTAATAAAAAGAAGTCACTTCTATGCTCGCGAACGGTTAATTTAGAAATTCGAAAAAGGTTGTTAAAGGTTTATGTTTGGAGCACGGCGTTGTACAGGTGCGAAACATGGACAGTGGGAGCGGCGGAAAAGAAAAGGTTAGAAGCGTTCGAAATGTTGTGTTATAGGCGGATGATGAGGATGTCGTGGGTAGAAAAGGTTAGAAATGAAGAGGTATTGGAAAGAATTGGAGAACAGAGGTCTCTATGGAAGTCAATAAAAAATAGGCGAGATAGGTTGGTAGGACACCTTCTCAGGTATGGAGGTCTAGTCAGAGACATATTAGAGGCAGAAACAGGAGTTAGGAGGGGTAGAGGTAGACCTAGATTAGATTACTGTTCGCAAATAGTTAAGGATGTGGGCTGTTCTAGTTTTAGGGAAATGCGAAGTTTAGCTCAGGATAGGAAAGAGTGGAGGTACGTGCCCAACCAGTCTTAGGACTGATGACTTTATGATGATGATCAATGGAATAATTCTTTTAGTTAATTTTTTAATCATTGTCACTACAGGAGCATTTAATAATGCAAATCATACTTAATAATATCAATATTTAATTATTCGTTCCTGCTGTTATTGATTAATAATGAATCTGTAATCATTTCTGTGATGTTGTATGTTTAGATTTTATTTGTGTCTTTCTTTACAGCTGGAGAAACTAGATACAATTGCAGCGCCATCGACTATTTTTCAAAGGAAGAGTATAATCCAGATCCTAGCGATTCTACCATGGCAATACCATGTAAGTGTAGATTTCCTGTTTTGCTTTTTAATACCGATAGAAATTACACATTGTATTTGTCGGCCATTTTGTTTTGCTGTTACACGAGCAAAAGTTCATTATTTGGTAAACGTATGGAATGTCTCTAAAAACTATCTGAACTCTTAAAATCTTTTGAACGAAAGCATTACCCATTAGAAGTGACCGATTTTCGGTATCTAGGAAGTCAGATAAGTCAGGACGGAAGGAGTAAGGAGGGATATAAACCAGAGGATAGCGCAGGGTCAAGCCGCCCTCAATAAAAGGACTTCTATGCTCGCGATCAGTTAATTTAGAAATTCGTAAACGATTGTTAAAGATGTATTTTTGGATGACAAGATAGGAAAGGGTGGAGATGCGTGTCTAACTAATCAGAACTGACGACCTTATGATAATGACAATGATGAAGATGACTAAAGGGATTTGTACGAATTCCAGGTGCAATGTCATATTTTTCAAAAACTGATGTCGCACTTTTTAATGATTTCTTGTAATAATAGAACATCACTATAGAGGTTGATTTAAATCTTCACGACTGTTGTCTGAAGAAACTGGATTTCCGGATTCTAATCGCGTCTTATTTATGAAATTCTCATGATGAACCATGACGTCAAAAGTTTTCGAGGGTTTGTCTCCTAGTACAAGGCACATCTTCAGGAACTTCACGATGTCGATGCAGGATCTCCAACGCTGGTGTTTCCGTCATAGGGATTTCATCAAGAAGACGCTGTTAGAATCCGGAAATCCAGTTTCATCAGAATATTCCCGCCCATTAAAAGACATTGATGTCAAAATAGTTTGTATACCGTGAAAGGTCAGAAACAAAATAATGTTGCAAATAATTTTATTGATGTAAAGTCAACATCAATCATTTTATATCAAAATATTTACAACCCCATTTTGTTTCCGATCTCTTACACATTATAATAAGAAAAAGAAATAGAATCCATAGAATTTCGCAGTTTCTTGCTATAGGCACGATAAGTGATGTTTTGGCAGGTACTGATATCAATATGGAACTTCAAAATTCCATGGATCATGACATTGAATCCGGAAAACAATATCGATCCAATATTTTTGATTATCCATTTTCAAGGAGTTTAGAATATTTTGGCTCTTTTCAGTTAAAGAATTAGAAGGCATTTTAAGCTTCTAATATCTTCAATAGCTGTTAGCAACTTTCATTCATCATTTTATGTAATGTTTGATCGGTGAAACCAGCAAAACTTTTAACGGCAAAAATGTATTTTGCATTTTACAAATAGAAAATACGTTTGGAAAAATATTTTAAATAAAATACAAAATGCTTTTCTCACAATGGTATTTAAATGAAAGATACTTTTTTTTTGTATTTGCATTTTAATTGCAAGCATTTCAAATAAAATCACATCTCTGTCCATAATATTTTTTTTTTGAAATCGTTGTTGCAAATTCTTGTTGTGTTAAGTACCAATTCCATTGATAAATCGGATTTCAGTAAAATTTGTCAGTCTTATCCCATAATCCGATAATTCCAAGGGAGCCTCGGCTCTTTTAAATGAAACTTTAAAGTTTCCGGTACTTCCTTTGTAATTTAGTCAGTGTAAATATGAAATTCTACCTTCATCTATTTCTAATTTTATTATTACTTGTGTGTTTTTGTTTTATACGAATGTCAAAGAAGTTGTTCAAACTTTGAATCTGTATCAATCTGTCTAAAATGAACTAGGTAGTTATCTGTTATTCCGGTTTATATTAACCGAGAAAGCTTTCTATCCTATTTAAAAGTTTTATTTACTTTTGTATTAATGTATACGTGAGCATATTTGCTTCAAACTTTAATTTGAAAACTTCGCCACCATATAGTCTGCTATAGGAAATCGTTATTGACATATTTTGCTCAGAAAATATAGTACTTATAGGCACACATGAATGTACTATTAGTAACATAATAGTAACAAAATAAGAAAATTTTATTAAGAAAATGTAAGAAATGGATAACAAAATCTTTAATTACTTTTTTTTTTAATTGAAATATACCTGTATAAGTAGTGTATAGGCAGGTGGTTTTCCTTTGGTTTTCTTTAATTATTTTTCTTCAACTACTCCATTTCATCATAATTACTTCGATTTTTCTTTTAGTTTCAATTTAGATCTGCTTGTTTAACGATTCCTTGCTGACTGAATAAAATTATTCTCATTATTTCTTTAATTAAAATTCATGTTATTTTCATGACAGTTCTGAAGAAAAAGACGACTGGCATTAAGACAGTCGAAGCATTTTGAAAGGCAAACAAAAATGAAAAGGAACTTTTAATTATGAATTCCCTTTCCCTTGATTTAAAACCTCTAAAGTCAATAGCATCAGCATTCAAGGAATGAAATAATTACAGCAATAATAATAATAATATGAAAACTTCATCAAAAAATCTATTTTGGTTGTACAATTTGTCAGATATTAGATATTTGTCTTAAGTTATACTAGTCCTTTCCCTGCCCCCAGCAATTTTTATTGCTCTACTATGACGTAGCATCGGCCATCATTCTTTTCTAATTGTTGCAGTTGTCGGCCATCATTCTTTTTCAATTGTTGTCGCATTGTTACTGATGTCGGCCATTATGGTTTTTAATAGATGTATAGTAATCAATGATTAAAATTTAAAGGAATCGTTTGTAAATAGGTATGCAACACATCGTACACTTCAGCATAAGAAATTGCTGATACTAACTTTCATTTACATAATACTACTTTGCCCTTTGCTGACATCACTCATAATTTTTTTTATATGTAATATTTAATTAATAATTGATGCAACAGTAATTAATAGGCAATTTTAAAACGGATTTTAAGCAGAGATGAGACGGGCACCTTGTTTGGATTCGATTTTAAAGATGACTATTTTTTACTTGAATTTTGAGTATTTTATGGCCAAATTTGGCACTTTGGTTTCAATTTCTGTAGCAAAGAATTCCGTTATATGCAGTAGGCAAAATAGAGATATTCATTATTAACGAAGTCATTTGTGAAAGATAAATTTGATATATTCTGTTTTTCTTGCAGATGCTGTAACGAAATCGGTGTTTTTCTTCGCCTTGGCCACCCTTTTGGTAGCGGCAGGTTACATATGTTGTCTTCTAGGTCAATGTTCCAAACATCGTCGATTGTTTACCTTCGTGTCTGGAGTCGTGTTTGTAGTTTCAGGTAAGCAAACGTAATTATAGACTAAATTCGGGACGTAATTCCTCCTCACAGGTATATGCTCGTGCATAATAGCAGTGTATCCGGATACACCATACGGATTAGAGACTCTCGATTTACTTTGAATTAGTCATTTGGTGTGCATTACTCACTAATGAAAGGGGCAAACTTGCCCCTCATCCTTTTAATTCCTATCAATATTTTGAGTTACTTTCTTTACTCAATATTCACGTCTCATTATAATTGGGACTTTGTTAGATCCTAACTGATTTACCATACACTAATATCCTGCAGGTTTGGTAATGTTACTGGGCGTCATCATGTACATTTCCGTATTCAAATCGGAAGTGGGTAGCAAGTTACGTCCCAAATCTCAGCTTCATCCTCCAATCTTCAACTATCGTTATGGTTACTCGTTCCTTCTTTATCTGAGTGGAATTGTGGCATCAGAGTTGGCCGGTTTGAGCGCCATCTTCCTCTTCATCTGTCGCATGCAAGAGACCTTCCGCTTGCAGAATCTTGAGGATGTGAAACTGGGAAAAGCGGGACCATCATCAGTGAACTATCTCCACGTGGACCAGGCCGTCTTCTACCCCTGTCAACGTCATCCGCAAGCCTACATCAATTCAAACAGTTCCATCCACGTCCCCACAAACTTTCCCTCGCCGGTGCAAAATAGGCGGTACTTTTTTGATAAACAGCAAGTGCAAGAGTCACCCACGTGCGTGTTTCGACGTGAAAGATCTCCCCATGCTAACTCTCTCAAAGACATTAGTGCAAGCTATTTTGATTTTCCTCCACCGCCGACGATAAGTTATCAATTCGAGGAGATGAAGACTTTCAACAGAGATACCACGAGGTGAGTGACGTTTATGCCCTACTTGCGGAGAAACCCTAATGAGTCCCGACAAATCCTGCCAAAATATTACTCCACATGTCCTTTTTGAAGATCACTACCAAATTTACTTAATGGTGTTCATTCTGAGACAGATTTTTGTCGTAAATTTTAGATCCAAAGTTTTTGATTTGCACATTGTTTTGATATTTTCAAGTTGGGATACTTAAAATTTACATTTGGAAACAACATTTTCGACTTGTGTTTTTGAACAGTACAACAATTTTTGTTTCAGGTTCTAGTGGTTACATAAAAGTTAATATGCTGAACCCTGTTTCCAGAACTGCATTTCCACGTGACGTAACCACTAATACTGTATCAACCACCGCGGACATCAACTGTGAAGAATTCTTCGTCAGCGAGCATTACAACCACCAGTACTCCCCGTACGCAGGGAGCGATAACGTATTTGTTTCGTTCGATATGGGACAACCTCCACCACCCGTGAGGACGCAAAGTACCCTCTCAGTTAGCTCAAGGGCTGAAAACGAGTACAACAGTGACAGTTTGAAAAGAACTACCCCCGTTTGAGACTAGTAGTTACAATCATTGCGGGGACGAGTTACAGTTAATCAATTATCATGATAAATTTGAAGCAAGTCACTGCTAAATGTTTTGAAGTTTATATATACCTATAACAGGGTAAATTCGGAGGAATATTTTTCAAAATTGAGGTACTTTTTCTATTTGTTTAATAAATTAACAAATCAGTAAAATTAACTGATACCAAAATGGTCCTTTTTTATTTAATTTATTTTTATTTTGTTTATTTTCAGATTCTATGTTTTCCCTTATTTACTTATTGGTTGTTTTTATTTCGTCTTTTCATCTGCAGGTAAGAATTAGTTTAGCTTTTAATTTCTTAATTTTGATTTTTAATATATAGTTTTTGATAACATTTTAAATTTCTTCTTGTGCTTCATATTCGTTGGGTTTATTTTATAAATTATGCTTTTTAATATTGCATAATGCCTTTCTCATAAACTTGACAATCACAATGAGTTTGTCAATAAAACAATTAATATCAATTAAAGTTCAGGATTCAATATTTTATTGTTATTAATCAATATTAAAAGTTGTAACACTTTTAAAATCAGTAGAAATTTAAATTCTAAGTTCTTTTGTATTTAGCTATCTTTTTATTTCATTTTTTTTTTCTTTTAAGAAAGGGGAAGATTAGCAATTGAAGGAACACAAATCAGAGTCGATTGAAAAGGGCCGTTTGGTGAGTNTTTTTATTTTTTTTTTTGTTTGTTTATAATTATTTTTCTATTTTTTTTTATATACCGCCAATAAAGTTTGCGTAAATCGTAACTTTAGATATAAGAGTTGAATTTTACATGGACAAAACCTCCTCCGAATTTTATATAAATGTTTGGGAAAGAAAAATCCGAATGCTCACTGCAATGTAAACATTGATAAGTAGTTCTTAAAAAAGACTGAATTTAAAAACTTGTATATGTAATTGATTATTATTATAAAACGTATAATTTAGACTGCATACAACATGAAACTGTTAAATATTTAGTGACTTTTGTAAATGTTAATGTTTTCTATATAATTTTGTTGAGTTCACAAATATAATTGAAAAAGTTAACAGCAATCGAACACCTTTTTTTATCTCAAAGGTGGAATTTCGAAAAACTAAATCAAGTGATTTAATTAGATAGGTAGGTAAATATTATGAATGTTTTGTATATATTTTTCATGTGCTTTTCAACTCCTTACAATTATAGAAAGAAAAATAAAACCAGATAACTTAAATAATGTAATATACATAGATTTTTTTAATTTGTGTATTTTTACACTGTAGGTAGTAGGTATTAAATTTGTTAATAAGCTTTTTTCAGTTTCTATTGTAATAAATTAGTTATAGGTGTTACTGATAACCAAATTTATATTTGTACTTAAGAAAAAGTTTATTAAGGTTTTCAAAGATAACAAAATTAATTTCATAAAAGAAAAGCAACTGATGGAGCTACTAAAGGAGAAAGTAATCTCTTTTAATTATTAAGAAACATCATAAATTAATAATTGAAAAATAAATAAATAAAGTAGGAGACTCAACCCCAATTACCACTAACATATTCTTATTGAGCGGACACGTGTTTCGCCTACTTCAAACGTGGGCATTATCAACGCGAGACTGGTTCTAAAATTTAAAATTTTATCTATTTATAGGGGCTGAGGTTGAGGACCAAAAAGGAAAGAAGGGTTGGAAGGGAAACGTGAAAACGTTCAATGCCATTTGTAAAATATTTAAAAACCAATGCTATTGGTCTAAGAAAAGTAACTTTACAAATGTATGCTTTGGCAAACAAGTAAGGAAATGGGTAAAGGAAATGTGTGTGTTCAACAACCGTTGATAATATAATGCTTCACAATTCGAAATTAAATTGCGATTAAACCTATTGCAATAGTTGGAACAAGACAGAATTAGGTATTGGACCAAAATCTGAATCTGAATCTAAAATATATATCATATTGCTCACTTTAGACTAAACAGATTTGATAAGTCAAGTGTTGCCCAGCAAATTTTTAAAACAAACCACCCTATAGGCCCTAAATGTTTAAAATTAGTCAAAGAAGTCTCTTGCAAATCCGAACTTGACGTTTGGGAAAGTTTATACATTCAAACGAACAAATATAATCTTATGAATTCAGATTTTGGTCCAATACCTAATTCTGTCTTGTTCCAACTATTGCAATAGGTTTAATTGATTATAGTATTAAGCCTTTTATTTACCCCCATATCCCTACAGTTTTCGAATTTTGAAACAAGCTTTCCCAACTGCGGTTATTGAACACGTTCTTTAATTGTTTTGCCCTTTTTCACCTGAATTAAGCATGTTATCGTGAAGCATGCGTTATTTACATAATATTGGTTTAGAAAGGCTTTTTAGATGTATTAACGGTTTTTGAGCACACATACATTTGTAAAGTTATTTTTCTTAGCTCAACAGCATTGGTTTTTAAACATTATACAAATGGTCTCCTTGTTTCTATTTTTATTTCAATTAATATTTTAAGATTTTTCTTAATAATTAAAAGAGATTTACTTTTTCCTTTAGTAGCTCCATCAGTTGCTTTTATTTTATGAAATTAATTTTGTTGTCTTTGAACCTTAATAAAGTTTTTGTTAAGTACAAATACAAATTCGATTATCAGTAACACCTGTAACTAATTTCCACGTCTTTAATTTCCAGGATTCTGGGGAGACTTCTGGACACCAGGAACTCAACAAGGCATCATCGCGAGAGGTTTCTGAACACCAGGAGTTCAAGGAGACGTCAGGGCATCAGCAAATCAACAGGACGTCATCGTGGAAGGCTTCTGGACATCAGGAGTTCACCGAGCCGTCATCGAGGGAGACCTGCGGACACCCGGCCCTCAACGGGACGTCATCCGACGAGGGACACCAAGGGCTTCGAAATCTCCCGAGATTTCGAAGTTCCTTTGGACTTCGAAGGATCCTAAAAGGATCAACTCTAGGACTCGGAGTCCCAGAGTTGATCCCTTGGGATCCTTGGAAGGACCAAACACTTCGAAATCTTGGGAAATTTCGAAGCCCCAACGCGGGGGGTGGGGGCTCGTTCGGAGCCCTCATCGCGGGGGAAGGGGGCTCGATCGGAGCCCCCTTGCGGGGGATGGGGGCTCGATGGGAGCCCCCAACGCGGGGGGAAGGGGCTCCGTGGGAGCCCCAGGGCGGGAGAGGAGGGGGGATGTAAAACAAAATTTTATACAATGTATTTTATTTATTAATAATAAACAAATATATAAATAACAAAAAAATTTTTTTACGACTCCCGGGTAACGCTTTGAAAGTTTTTGTGATTCGAAGCCGCTCCGGTGACGATCCGGAGGATTTTCCGCGCCGAAGAAAGTCATGACCCCCCTTTCAGGATGACATCCCAATGGTGAAAATACAATTTCCAAAGTCGAGGATGATTCCCCACTGCGAAGGTCGTCTTCCAGCAAACAAAACCATCTTCAACGATGAGAAAAATCCTCATCGTTGAAGATGGCTTCGTTCGTTGGTCGACGATCTTCGAAGCGGATCCTCACCTTCGAAGTTGGAAGTTGTCCTCCACCATCAGGATGTTATCCTGGAGGAGTCCGCGATCCCGGCACCGATGATGAAGGAAGAATCCCCCGATGGGTCCATGAAGACGTCTTCCTGAGATGCTGATGCTTCTACTGCTGAAACAAAATCAACTTTATTAAAAATAAATAAGCTAAATAACAATAACATGCAAGTATGAGTAAGTAAAAGAATCTTAAGTTAAAGTGCAAAAATAAAGAAAGAAATATTAAGAGATGATGTTAGTAGAAAAAGGAAAAGGTAAAATGTTAATTAATACAGCACAATAAAAGAAAAAAATTAAAAAGAAAAGAAGGTTTGAATGAACAGGTAAGTTTTAAATTTAAAACAACATACCGTTGGGACTCCACGGAGATCCTGATAGTACCCATAGGAAGCCCATGACGATGCTGTGGTACTGGGGTCGGTGTTAAGTTGATGAAGGTAAGTATGGTGCTGCTGATGACTTTGTTGCTGAAACGAAATTAAAATTGGTTTTATTTAAAAACAAATAAGTTATACACAGTTACAAAGAAAGTTTAAATTATAAAGTCTAGATTCAAGTCAAACTAAAAAAAGTAAATATCATTAAAAGTAAGATCAATGAGTAAAAAAGAAACGAAATTAAACGTAAGGATAAAAACAGGAAAAGTAATTATTAAAAGATCATGCTAGCACTAAAAAGAGGAAGGTAAATTTATTAAAGCAAATTAAGGAGAAATTAAAAGAGAGAAATAAGGCAAGGTTAATAGGTAAGTTTTAGATACTGATTAGCTTATTACAAGTCAAATTTAAATTCATATAAAGAACTTAACATACCTGATGGTGACCAAGGGAATCCCAATGCAATTCAGGTGATCCTGGGACCGATGATGAAGGTAGAATCCACCGATGGGTCCATGAAGACGTCTTCCTGAAATCCTGATGCTGCTAGTTCTGAAACAAAATCAATTTTATTAAAAATAAATAAACTATAATCATAACACAAACAACAAGGCTAGAAAAAACAAAACTAAATAACAATAACATGCAAGTATGAGTAAGAAAAAGAATCTTAAGTTAAAGTGCAAAAATAAAGAAAGAAATTTTAAGAGATGATGTTAAAAGTAAAAGGAAAAGGTAAAATGTTAATTAATATAGCACAATAAAAGCAAACAAAATTAAAAAAAAAGAAGGTGAATGAACAGGTAAGTTTTAAACTTAAAATTCATTTGAAGAACAGTACATACCATTGGGACTCAACGGAGGTCCTGATAGTACCCAAGGGAAGCCCATTGTAATGCTATGGTACTGGGGTTGGTGTTAAGCTGATGAAGGTAAGTATGGTGCTGCTGAAACAAAATTAGTTTTATTTAAAAACAAATAAGTTATACAAAGTTATAAAGAAAGTATACACAAGTCTAGAATGAAGTCAAACCAAAAAAAAAGTAAATATCATTAAAAGTATGATCAATGAGTAAAAAGGAAACGAAATTAAACGTAAGGATAAAAACTGGAAAAGTAATTATTAAAAGATCATGCTAGCAGTAAAAAGAGGAAGGTAAATTTATTAAAGAAAATTAAGGAAAAAATTAAATGAGAAAAATAAGGCAATGTTAGAAGGTAAGTTTTAGATTTTGATTAGCTTATTACAAGTCCAATTTAAATTAATATAAAGGACTTAACAAACCTCTGCAACCCCACGGAGACCCTGATGGTGACCATGGGAATCCCATTGCAATTCAGGCGATCCCGGGACCGATGATAAAGGTAGAATTCACCAATGGGTCCCTGAAGACGTATTGTAGAGATCCTGATACTGCTACTGCTGAAAAGAAATCAGTTTTATTGAAAATAAATAAACTATAATCATAACACACAAAACAAAGCTAGAAAAAACAAAACTAAAAAAACTAAATAACAATAACATGCAAGTATGAGTAAGTAAAAGAATCTTAAGTTAAAATGCAANGTACAAAATTTCGAATTAGAAATGGAGAATGAATGTTTTGTATAATCAGACAGTATCTGTTATTTGTTCATAAGGGGAGCAACCCCCTCATCTATCGAAGCCTAATTTCACAAAAATTACGATTACATAATATTAATTTGTATAAAAGTTATACGTTAATTAATTCTCAACTTCGAAAAAAGAAAAATCAAAATTCTAGTACTACCACCCAAATTTTGAGAACAAATGTCATAAGTGAAAAACTCACCGGACATCACGTTTCACCATTAATTTTCCAAAGTAAAAAACTCCACAATAAACAAAATACTTAACTGAATTTACTAACACTTTTTTATAGTTAATTAACTGTTTATACCATATAGTGAGAAAATCAATTGTTTTTCACTGATTTCACTAAATACTGCAACCCGAACCGGCATAATTCACAGATTTTCCAAAACAATTAATCCAAATACATAATCATCCAACACTATTTAATGAATGTGGAATTTTCCACTATGACAATCCAAGCAGTCACTAGAACAAAAGTCTGGTGGCGCTATCGACGAGCCTAAGTACGGAGAGCTTTCGAAGTGGTAGAAATGAAAAGAGATAATTTGCGAAATTAGTTTAAATTAATAAATAAAAAAGAAATTGAACGAACTATAGAAAAATATGATAATTTTTAGATTAATAATTTTTGGTATCCTAAGTCTACGAACCATTTAAAATAAGATTGTGACTATGAAATAGTTTGTCAGGGGGTCTGAGGGTTACTTACGGGGTGCATAAACCACCAATACTACAATTACCTTTTTCTAATCTTGTATTACAAGAACATTGTGTTAATTATGTATTTAATAGTTCGTAGGGGCTGATTTCTGAAATTAACGAGTCAATGTTGAAAGCACTCCATTGTTTTAAGTCTTTATGATTATCGGGAGGGTTGTTGTTTACTTTTAATATTTTTTTAATGCAAAATGCTCCTTTTGTCGTTAAGAATAATGTACCTTATTTCGAGCGTCATTTTCTGTCTTCTATTTTCCGAATACTTGCTCTCTTTAACAACGGTATGCTTGAACTGTCGACCGTGAGAAGTCATTTTCCTAGTTTTAATATAAATGGAAATTGGAAATTTGTTTTGAAGATTAATTCCTGATCTTTGAATAAATTAAACTTTTTTGAACTTGTATTACAAGGAGAAAATGTTTGCTTCTCCATTCTGTAAAATGTGGTATCTAATTTAGGATAATAAAAACTTAAATAAAACTGAAAGCCGTTTCATTGCCTTTAAACTATATAATCATCGAGGTGATTGTGATCTACTTTTTAATATTTTTTAAATAACAAAGGCTCCATTTGTCGTTTAGATTAGTAGAGCTTATTTTAATCGTAATTGTGCATCTGTTAATATCCGAATACTTGCCCTATTTAATAGTTCTACCCAGTAATTAAAAATTTGTCTAGAATATTAATGCCTTTTTGTACGTCATAACCCATGAGACCGTTTGTCAGGGGGTCTGAAGGCTATTTACGGGGTGCGTAAACCACCAATACTACAACTACCCTTTTCTAATCTTATATTACAAGAAGATTGTTTTAATTGTGTATTTAATAGTTCGTAGAGGCTGATTTCTGAAGTTAACGAGTCAATGTTGAAAGCACTCCATTGTTTCAAGGGTTGTTGTTTACTTTTAATATTTTTTTAATGAAAAATGCTCCAATTGTCGTTAAGATGAGTCTACCTTGCTTCGAGCGTCATTGTCTGTCTTCTGTTTTCCGAATACTTGCTCTCTTTAACAATAGTATGCTTGAACCGTCGACCGAGAGTATTAGACATTTCCCTAGATTTAATATAAATAGCAATTAGAAATTTGTTTTAAAGATTAACTCCTGATCTTTGAATAAAGTAAACTTTTTTGATCTTGTATTACAAGGAGAATATGTTTGCTTCTCCATTCTGTAATAAGTGGGATCTAATTTCGAAAAATAACGACTCAAATAAAGCTGAAGGCTCCAGAAAGGACTTTCATACACATAATGCCTTTTTAAAATTTTAAATTTCCTTTGGGTGTGTTGACTTGCCAAAGATGACGCAAACGTATAAATGATTTTCAATTTTCAATAAACACAACCAAGTTTTGTTAACCGTAATTAGATTATCGAAAGGCCGATGGCAATTACGTTTGAACCATTGAAAAGAAAAGACATTTATGCATACAGTGCCTTTTTCAAAACACCCGAATTTCATTCATTATCTTCCCAAAGATTCCGTAAATGTATGAATGTATTTCAATTCTCAACAAACACAACCAATTTTGTGAGCCACATTTAGATTATTGAAAAGCCGATGACAATGATAAGATTTCTGCTTATCGGGGTGATTGTGTTTTACTTTTATAATTTTTAAAATCAGAAAAGTTCCTTTTGTCGTTAAAATGAATCTACCTTATTTCGAGCGTCATTGTCTGTCTTCTATTTTCCGAATACTTGCTCTCTTTAACAACGGTATGCTTGAACGACCGAAAG
>NW_020442468.1:2130633-2152864 GCF_000699045.2 Agrilus planipennis
ACCTAATTTTTTCGATTTCAAAAAGTGCAAAACATTCCGTATTTAAATCAGATCCTTATCCACCAGTGAAACGCCGAAATGACCGGACTTACAGCTTCGATTTCTCGAAACTGCAGGCCCGACCATTTTGACGCTGTCACTGAGGGAGAAGGATAAATACGGAGTCGCGGTAAATTATATAAGCTAGCTATCCAGCCGCTCTTTCCGAAGTCCCGACCTCATACAATGAACTACCTAGGCGCCATCAGCAGTTCATCTGAGTGGAACAACTTACTCAAGAGACCGTATAAAGTACCTAAGCTTGGCTGCTAAGAGCGAGCTATATGTATTAACTCAGCGGAAACAAATAGCGGTGAAAAGGTTTAACTGAAAAACATTTATTCACGCCTGCTATACGAAATATTAAACAAAATTTATGTTGTATAGGTGACAAATGTAAATTGCAAGAAAATTGTAGAATAGTTTTTGGGAAAATGTTTGCATATACTAATTTTACAGACATTTTTAATTTACCCTCCCAAAAAATACTTAAATTAATGAGAATCAGATTAAACCAATTTTGTTTTATATTAAAAAGTAAAAATTATAATTTTTTCAAATAGTCGTAATTTCGTCGTAATCAGACATTATCTTTTTTTCGTTCCTAAGGGGAGCAACCCCCTCATCTATCGAAGCCTAATTTCACAAAAATTACGATTACATAATATTAATTTGTATAAAAGTTATACGTTAATTAATTCTTAACTTCAAAGATAAAACCAAATTTCTACCATTATCATCCAAATTTTGAGAACAACAAAAGTCAGAAGTAAAAAACTCACCGAACATCACGTTTCACCATTAATTTTCCAAAGTAAAAAGTTCCACAAACAAAATACCTAACTGGATTTACTAACGCTTTGTTTTATAGTGAATAAACTGTTTATACTGTATGGTGAGAAAATCAATTGTTTTTTCACTGATTTCACTAAATACTGCAACCCGAACCGGCATAATTCACAGATTTTCCAAAACAATTAATCCAAATACATAATCATCCAACACTATTTAATGAATGTGGAATTTTCCACTATGACAATCCAAGCAGTCACTAGAACAAAAGTCTGGTGGCGCTATCGACGAGCCTAAGTACGGAGAGCTTTCGAAGTGGTAGAAATGAAAAGAGATAATTTGCGAAATTAGTTTAAATTAATAAATAAAAAAGAAATTGAACGAACTATAGAAAAATATGATAATTTTTAGATTAATAATTTTTGGTATCCTAAGTCTACGAACCATTTAAAATAAGATTGTGACTATGAAATAGTTTGTCAGGGGGTCTGAGGGTTACTTACGGGGTGCATAAACCACCAATACTACAATTACCTTTTTCTAATCTTGTATTACAAGAACATTGTGTTAATTATGTATTTAATAGTTCGTAGGGGCTGATTTCTGAAATTAACGAGTCAATGTTGAAAGCACTCCATTGTTTTAAGTCTTTATGATTATCGGGAGGGTTGTTGTTTACTTTTAATATTTTTTTAATGCAAAATGCTCCTTTTGTCGTTAAGAATAATGTACCTTATTTCGAGCGTCATTTTCTGTCTTCTATTTTCCGAATACTTGCTCTCTTTAACAACGGTATGCTTGAACTGTCGACCGTGAGAAGTCATTTTCCTAGTTTTAATATAAATGGAAATTGGAAATTTGTTTTGAAGATTAATTCCTGATCTTTGAATAAATTAAACTTTTTTGAACTTGTATTACAAGGAGAAAATGTTTGCTTCTCCATTCTGTAAAATGTGGTATCTAATTTAGGATAATAAAAACTTAAATAAAACTGAAAGCCGTTTCATTGCCTTTAAACTATATAATCATCGAGGTGATTGTGATCTACTTTTTAATATTTTTTAAATAACAAAGGCTCCATTTGTCGTTTAGATTAGTAGAGCTTATTTTAATCGTAATTGTGCATCTGTTAATATCCGAATACTTGCCCTATTTAATAGTTCTACCCAGTAATTAAAAATTTGTCTAGAATATTAATGCCTTTTTGTACGTCATAACCCATGAGACCGTTTGTCAGNTGCATTTTCTTTGTATGATACTGCCATATAAGAAAACTATAATTTTGATTTGACCAAAAATAATATATTTATTATAACTAATTTTTATTGCTGTGTACATCAAAACGAAAGAAATATTTTGTTCTCGACCTACCGACCGTTGGAGCATTCAAGCAGTCGATGTTAGAGAGAGCAAGTATTCGGATAATAAAGGACAGAAATGCGCTAGGAAAAACTCTAATTTATTAAAATATTTAAATGACAAATATAAACTATGATCATCTGGAATATTACAGCTTTCAGTCAATTAATATAATTTTCAAACTAAGTTAATAAAGCTATTGTTTCCGTTCACAAACTGCAAACACACCACAATTATGTATACGTGTAAAAGTTTACAAAATAAGTTTCCAATTTGCTTTGAGTTGAACCATTAAGACATTAATACAAAGAGCAATATGAAAAACAAAAGGTTAGAAACCTTTGAGATATCGTGTCATAGGAGGAAGTTTAAAAGTAACATGGACAGAAAGGGTTAGAAGTATATAAAATACAAAAATACACTCACTAAAGACCCAAAATATTTTTAAATGAAAACGACACTTGATTATATTTACATAAATAATAATATGTAATTATCATCTGGATATGTACCGCTTTTAAACAAAGAAAGAATTTACAAACCCCTTCAGTATTAAAAGTTTGCAAAAATAATTTTCAATATATGTTATAACTATTTATTACTGCACACAAGTTATAAACTCTTCGTGATTATCCTTCAACACGAAGAATTTTGTTCGAAAGGTTCGAACGTTCCTATACAATGATTTAAAACAATATAAAATAAGAACCACAATAATAGTCCCACATACCACTAACTCACGGTTATCTTAAGGGATTTGTAGAAGGAATTAATTAATTAATACTAATTTTTAAAACAAATCTGCAATTGTTATCTATATTATATATTTGTTTTGGCTTTATTTGTTTTAAAGATTAACTCCTGATCTTTGAATAAAGTAAACTTTTTTGATCTTGTATTACAAGGAGAATATGTTTGCTTCTCCATTCTGTAATAAGTGGGATCTAATTTCGAAAAATAACGACTCANATCTTAAGGGATTTGTAGAAGGAATTAATTAATTAATACTAATTTTTAAAACAAATCTGCAATTGTTATCTATATTATATATTTGTTTTGGCTTTTGAAGTTTTATTCAAATATTAAAAATAGCCCTTGCTCGTATAGGAAAAATAAATATATAATTTTCCAAACAATTAAAGAATTTTCGGACTAAATTCGGCAATTTTAGATGTTACTTGGTCCTTATTTACAAGATGTAGGCACATGTGACTAAATAAAACTCACACTTTCTCTATACTGGAATAAGTATAAAAACATTGCTTACTTTTAGAAAATGTTGATTACCCATTTATCCAAAGCTTCAAAAATCCGAGGCAGATTGTCTAAAGGAGTCCTATATCACACGCAAAGTCCTTTTCAACTAATTGTCCTTTAAATCATCGACCTTTAAAGAATTACAGAACAAAAAGCACTGCATTTAATCCGCGGCTGCAATTTTATTTAGTGTATTGTTTTACAAAAATTACGTAAGGATTAAATGGCCGAACTGTTCTGAACTGAAATAATTTTATTAAGCTTGGGGCATTTGTTACATGTGACTCACATTTCGCGATATCTCTAATCGTTGTTTCAACTTTCAAGGCAAAATTATTAATCATTAACAAGTCGAGGAAGGTCAAATGCTTTTAAAAATTATTTAGTATTTTACGAGGTTTGTTTAAAACATATTTTCACGAATGGCAGTTTGTGTGCAACTTTTTTTGCTTGGACAAACGATCAAATTTTAACACTAATTCGTTGATGGTCATTGTGGAAAATTTTAGTAATAGAGTGATGAATTTTCATTTTTAAATTATGTTTCTGCCACGTAGACTCAGTTAGGGATGGTAATTTTATATACACTTTTTGTAATTAATCTACAATTTGTTATATGATATAGATGTAGACAACTTGACATACAGCAAAATTACAACTCCAGTAATGTAACTAGAAAGAAAACTATACAACGATTTTTCCCACAGAAAACACTATTAGTTACTAATTAAAGGTGTTTCGTTTAATTTTTATTGTACGCTTTCGATTTCAAGTCGAATGTAAGACAGTCATGAAGATACACGCATATTATTATTAATTATAAAAAATATTGTTGAAAATTTTGGTGGATACTCATCTTTAAATAATGTTTCTTCCATGTAGACTCAATCAGGGATGCTAATTTTGTATTTTTCTTTTTGTAATTAAACTACAATTTGTTACATGATATATAGACAACTTGACATACACCAAATATTACAGTTCCAGTAATGTAGCTACAAAGAAAACTAGAATATGATTTTTCCCACAGAAATAACTTTTCACCTTAAACTGGAAGATATTATCGAACAAAATACAAAATATTACGTGAAAATAGCTAATTAATTAGTAGTACTTTTAATTATATCTCCTTGTAATATTTGGTTGAAGTTTCACACATTTGTATTTCAAGCTGCGGAAGCAGTATTAGTTACTAATTAAAGATGTTTCGTTAATTTGTATTGTAAACTTTCGATTTCAAGTCGAATGTAAGACAGTCATGAAGATACACACACATTATTACTAAATATTATTAAAAGTATATTGTTGAAAATTTTGGTGGAGCCGCCGGGGCAATTTAAAATGAAGGCTTTAATTGACCTATAATTTTGGTTTCATTGAAATAGATAGATGAATACTCATCTTTAAATAATGTTTCTTCCATGTAGACTCAGTTAGGGATGCTAATTTTGTATATTTTTCAATTAATCTACAATTTGTTATATGGTACACATATAGACAACTTAACATACATCAAATATCACAACTGCAGTAATGTAACTACAAAGAAAACTAGAACAAGATTTTTCACACAAAAATGACTTTTTAACTCTAACTGAATACTATTCTCAAACAAACTACAAAATATTAGGTGACATTTTCTAACATTAAATTACTAAATCTGCATAACTTACTAAAACTATCATTTTTTAGAATACGCTATGACGTTTAATTAAACAAATACTTTGTATTTTTCATTATTCTCTGTCCCTTTCTCAGATACTTAACTGTCGAAGAATTTTACTATTCTTCATCTTAATCCTATTATTCATTAATCTGCTTCTAAAGCAAATCATGTCAATTTGCTCATCAAATGAAATAATGCTGTTTAAATTGCATACAGGAACTAAAGGGGTTTATGTTACTTACCTTTTTGTAGGGTTGCCATCTGATGGTCGTCTCATAAAATCGAGCTTCCAGCCCAATGGTGTAGATCTCTCCGAACAAACGAATTCTGCACGAAACAAAATCTGAATAGAAATCTACATTAATTTAAATTTTTTCGTATAAATACAGCGCAAATAACGCATTTACGCACTATTGAGATGTCCTACGAAGCAAGTGGTCGGATTTGAGATATTTATCAATGTTTTTCTAAAACTAAATCCCCTACAACCACCTTATTTCGTAGAACGACAGTATTTCAATAAATATTTTATTCTGTAGTAAATTAATTGTCCTTTAAGTGTTAATCTTTTAATTCTGCGTGAAGAGTACGTTTCGCTTTCTTTATGCAGAAAGTGTTGTAATGATTTTATTATTATTTGATATTTGGTGAACGATTAATTAACATGTTAATTTACATGTTTAAGAGGTTCTTTATTTGGTTGAAGTACAAACACATGTTTACTAACATATTAAGTCATAAAACGACTCAATTTTACACGAATTAAATATTAATATTGTAGAAATAATCGTATATTACAAAAAAAGATAAGCAAAAAATTACGTAATATTTAATTCTAAAAGGGAATCCGAGATCATCAGCCTTTAATTCTTTTCCTATAATACACTATTCAGTTAAACATAAACTATACTCTAGTATTCTATTTACACACTACAAATAATTACTGGCTTTGATGCATTTTTTTCTCGTTAATTAAGTAAGATTCTCTTATGACATGACTAGTTTATATACTTTATACGTTAAACATAATTTGTACATGACAACGATGATTTATCAGAAAAAATACACAATAACTAAGAAATTATTTACAATAACCCATTGTTCACAAGAATAAAAATAAAATAGTAACTAAAACAATAAATTCATTAAAAAAAACAAAAATAATGCTAATAACCGGTTGCAAACTTACGATTTTGTGGTTTTGACTATTTCTAAATTATCTCCTTTTATAGAAAAGTTTCAAAACTATCGATCTGCACTTCATTAACAATCACGTATTGTTATACCATCGTAACATTTCTTCGTTTCTTTTCGCCACTGTTTACAGAACTCAAAGATCCTTGCAAGCTCGTGTTATAATTTCCCTGTGCATCATTTCTTTGCATTGTTTGGTATATCGGTTGATTATTCGGATGGGCCATCATTTGCGGCGTTTGTTGGACGCCGTAGATGTTATAGTTCACCGGATACCCGTTGGCACTGTAAGCGGGGAGAGGCGGCACCGGGGGTGCGTGTCCAGGAATGTAGTGTTCAGGAACAGGGTTAGAAATGTGATGTCCACTATGATCAATAGTTTGTCCACCTATGGACATATGGTCCACTTGAGAGCCATTCATCATCATATCCTGATGGGCGGACATCATTTGGTCTTCAGGAATCATGTTATCCAAAGGACTATGTCTCCTTTCGTGCTCGTGGAGCAGTTGGGAAGCACTCCAGGAGTTGTATGGGCTTAAAGTGTGACCACCATTACGTTGCAACGAATTATTCGAAATCACGCTAACACCACCATAGTTATTATTAGCGCTGATCAATTGATCATGTTGCTGTTGATTGAAATGTTGCTGTTTCAATTCCTCTATCAATTGTTGCTCTTGTTGGTGAACCAACGAGTATCTTTTCTTTGTGTCGTCCTCGTACGTGTAATCATTGATAGGAACTCCAACGGTATGAGGATTAGGAACATCAACGATATTGGTGTAAGCTTGTGAAGTATTTGATTGAGGCGAATGAGAAGGTGTTCCAGGAACTATGGTCACGGCAGAATTGAGCTTATCAGTTTTGAGACCGTTAGAATGTTTAGCACTCTTCTTGTGGTTATCACGAACCCTCTTCTTGATTATACAGAAGTAGCAGTACAAAGCCACTATTATCGCCAAGATCAAAATACCAATGACTACCGGCAAAACGATTTCAAGTCCGAATGGCATGGCTTTGTTCATGGTAGGAGTGATTGGGTCGATTCCTACAGAGCTAATGTGATTATGTGGCCATGAAGAGTGGTCGCTGGTCGGAAATGTTGGCGGAACGGTCGGAGGTGGAGGCGGAGAAGGAACTAGAAGTCTAACCCAATTTGATGGTTCCGTTGCTTGAGAATCAGAATAAAGTTGTGGATAAGCTCTAACGGCGAAGTAAAGGGGTTGATCGAGCAAATGCCTCTCCTTGGTCATATCAACAGTAACTGTTGTTTCCGAACCGGGTGCTAGCGAATGTGGATTGGCATGTTCCCATATGGTGGCGAGTGTGTCGTATTCGTCCACAATGTCCTTAAGAGATTTGGCATACTTGATTTCGTATCTGGCTACTTTATTACCACCCATATCCGGTGAAGTCCAACTCAGATGAGCCTTCATATCTTCAGGTTTTACTTGAACTCTGAGATCTCCGATGCGACCAACTGCAATTTGTCCTGCCTTCAAAATATCCTCAGAAGTTATGACCATGGTTACTGGTGGCAAACTTCTTTGGAATGGAGACAATGTTTGTACACTAGATGTTGGAACAACGCTTCCGCAGCAAGGCTTGTCTTCTGAAAAAAAAACAACAATTTAGGAAAAGCAAATGTGATATTGTTGATTCAACATACCACCAATTTTTGATGAATACATCCATGTGTACGCTGTATTTCCATTATCAGTAATTGTAACCTCAAAGGTGTAAGTTCCAGGACCTCCCGGTGCTGCACTGAAGTACCTCGAATAAATTCCATCGCCTTTAGTAATATCAGGATCACCGTTTCCTCTGTCTAACAATTCCAATGTGCCAGAGTATGGCATGGTGGTGTTTCTGTCGTCTTTCGTGAATACGGCTTCTACCTTGGCACTGAGAACTGGGAAATTTCCCCTTTTCACTTCAGCAAATAGAATGAGAGGTCCATTGGGTTGGTTTCTGTGAACCCAAAACTTTGCTCGGACCACGGGAACGGTTCTCGATTTTGGGGTTGCCATGACTTGGATGAAATGGGGTTGTGGGTTTCCAGAGTACCTTTCAACTGTATACGTCCACGTGCCAGGCTGAAAATAAATATATAAGAATTAAAACATGGTCAGACTACAAAAAAGAAACCAAATTTACCTCACTAATATTGGCAACGAGGGTAATAATCTTCACACCCAACATACTTTCGCTTCTAACAGTGAACTCTTGATGACTGGGACTGATGAGAGTTAGGCCATGTATCAACGGAGACTCGGCATTATGTGTGTATAGCATAAATTTAGCTGGCTCGCTCATATTTTCTTCCAAAACAAAACTACCCGTTATGGAGGATCTTCCGTCGTCACTCAGTTTTCGTCGGTGGATTTCCATTGGTAAATCGGAGGGGTTCCCAGAATAGAATCTTTCAGTTATGCTGTAAAAGACGTTTGTCAACTGGAAGTAAGTCGTCAACAAGCTCGTTTCGATATTATTTTTCGCTTCTGTCACGGTGAAGGCAGCTCCGTCAGTGGCAATTGCTAGGAAGTCGAGAGGTTGCGAACGAAAAATGTACGGATAATTAACGGTAGCGATTTTTATTTTTAATTTCTTCGCATCCTCAATAGCCATGTCGAGTTCTTTCGTTTGGTCCAAACCGGGAGCAATCAAGATTATAACATTTCTCGCTGCACTTCGATATTTGTTCGCCTCGTTCAGAACCCCTACAGCGATCCTGAGAGCGCAGTGTAAACAAGCTGGCTGAATGGAATCTCCTGGAGTGTAAGGAATGTTAGAAGAGAGGACGTCCCGATTGCCCGAGTTCTTCAACGTAACAATCTTTCCCAGTTTTGTAGCACCAGTTTCATTTGCTAACAACACCCCCACTTCGGTGTTCTCAGGAAGATCGAACCATGCCCACTTCCTTATTGCAACTCTCAAGTAGTTCCACGATTCCCGTTGGAGCATGTCTTTGGTGTTCTCGATTATCACCATGTAACGTGTAATATTTTGTCTAACGTATGACATTTTTGGGGTGGTGTTCGTTATATCACTGGACGCTGGAATGCGACTACCAGCAAAATCACGATGACTCATGATGACTTCGTAAGTGTTTCGTCTGTTGCAAATTTGATTGTGTTTCGTTGGTGCATAACGATCATGATTGCCTTCGTCGCAAAACATGGTCACCGATGGAGCTTCTGCTGCGAACATGATCGAACTTCTGGAGTCTTTCTCGACCATTTCGGTAACGTTGTATTTGGCACTTGGATTTTCACATATTCTGAAAGCAAAAAAAATTCATAAAATCCGAGAAGAAGATATGCGAATCGTTCTCAGGAAGATTCCAGGATTAGACATACCCAGTGTTTTTAATGGGATAATCAGAGCATCCGGTGATTCTACTTTCCCTGGTTTGGTCATCATAGAAACAGGTTGGGTACACGGGGTCATTATAATAGCCTTGTTCCTCGAAGACGCCATACCGATACTTGGCGAACTCCTTAACCAAAGTACGTCCCAAGGAGTCGTCCCTTCCAAGAAGACTTTCATATCCGAAATAAATTTGATCTCCAGGTTGCCCGCACCCCGCCGACTGCTGAGTCCAAATACGTCCTCGAGTCGGTTCCCGTGGCAAAATCGTAACATCCGGAGTTTCACCAGAACCGGAAACGACAGGTTTGGGTGCACAGGAGTCCGGCCACGACGAAGGAAGCACAACAGTTGCCGACCGCAGGAACGCACGACCATCAAGAGCAGTGAACAGGTAGTGGGAGGCGCTTGATATCGTGTTCTGAAATTAATATCGAAAGGTTAATGGAGTGTCTAAAGGAATCGCCACTTGCGTAAACGGTTTTGCAATATTCAAAGAGGAAAGAAAACCTTTAGAGAAACTGAACATTCGCATCATTCTGGTTTTATCCGATCGGAACCACAAGGAATTCATTCTAAATCATTTAAATTAATTTGGAGCTATTCGTTTAAAAGCAGTCCTCGAAATTAAACTGAAAAGGAATGCCTTGTCACGTACCAACTCTATTAGCTGGCAGAATGAGACGGTCGTGACGAGTTATCTGCCCGTTCAATGTATATGTATTTCACATTGTCCCTTTCACAATTAAATTGCCCGTAAATGCTCTTCGCATTTACATTGGAAAGGAATAAATAGACTACCCCTACAGAACGAGTCTTAATATTCAAATGCATGTAGCTACAGACTGCATCACATCAAATGAAACGCTAAAGGGTTAACGGTCCAACCTCTTCATTTATTTGGATTAACATAATTCTGATTTAAAATTGCTTCACGTAGTTTCTTAATAATAACTCGAACACTGTTTCAATATTAATTAAAAAGGATGCCCATTCGGTTCGTCAGGACTATTTGGACGAGCTGTATACTTCCTTTATGTTCAAATTCTAGAACTGTTTTATATGTATAATTGTGAGTCAAGTTGAAAGGGCCGTTTCGGGTTAGACTCACTTCAATTTGCGATAAGGCGAGTTAATTAAATTCCTTAATGGACAATGAGCGATTTAGGGATTTTCTTTTAATGCGACCGGTATTCACGGTTCAACCAAGTGAAGACCTTATCTCAGGCATTTGATTAAAACTTTAATTAAGCCCCCATTTCTTCCCCTAGCCACTACTACCAAGAAGAAGAAAAATAGAGAAATATGAGTAGACATGGCTCGTGAATATTAAACAAGGATTATCACGAAATGTCATAGTTTCATTATGCGCTTGTCCATTACAGATAAAACTGAACTGATTTCATTTATTCACCCCTTGTTCTAGTTTCATTCATTTACATCTCTTTTAGTGATTGCTCCTTTTTGTGCAAGGGTTATTAATATTATATAGAGTGTAAAGTTATGTAGGCATTTAAACAAAAAGGGTCTCGAGTAAAAAAATTAAGGATCCTTAATTATCAGCCCTTAACCTCACACTTCATAGAAGGTTTTTCTACGGTGCCATTTTCAAGCTTCTAAAGGCAGTCAACAAACTATTGCTACTTTACCAACTTTTGGATTAGGTACATTAACTAAGGCGTGTTTATAAAATTTAACTACTTATGTATTACTGCTCATTTATAGTACAAGGAGATATAATATTAATAACCTTGGTTTGTTTACGATTGTTTCTATTGAAACAAATACCATCCTAAACGTTTAACAATAAACAAGGAAATGTAAAACGTAATTAAAAAAAAGCAGGTGAACATCACGATATGATGACATCAGCAATGTTTTGCTCTTTCAATTCGATTAACTTGTTTATTTCACGATATGTCAACAATCTTTTCACGATTTTTAATTTTATTTTACACAATTGAAGGATTTCAAGTCCAAACAACATTAATTATAACAAAATTAAGCATTGCAGAACACTTTATATTGCTTATTTAGCAACTTATACCTATTTTCAAGTTTAATTGCTTGCTCATATGTAAGTATAAGTTTACTCAGCGGATTGCAAAACAATTTTTGTAATATAATAAGCGGATTTCGTGAAAGCGTATGCGTCTGTGGAAAATATAGTTTAATGGAAGAAAATGGAGCAGAAGTCATAAGCACGAAACAAAAATTGATCATGGTACAAAAAATACGTAAAACTTTTCTATAGAAGCTTTATAGAAACTTATTACATAACAAATATATTTAGGTTTCGACATTTCTATCAAAATTAATTAATAAAATTANATGTATTGCATGTCTGTAATAGCAAACCATTCAATCTTTTTTGATTTGCTATGATTGCAAACCATTTTCCAACACTTATAATAAACCTTATATTTGTAAAGAATTAATTCCAATTCTGATGCTCATAATATGAAATATCAATTACGAAATCTAAAGAAAATATTACATTGCTAAAGAAATTCTTTCAACTTGACATAAACCATTCGTTATAAAACTAAAGACCACAACATCGTTTGTTTATTTAAGACAAAGATCGTAAAATGCCACGGAAGAAGAATATTTTATTATCATTGCTTTAATTACTGTTAGGCGACCAGTTATCATCCATTTCGAGGAATCTGGGTTATTTTTATGTTCTTCTTCACTCTTGGATCAGTAAACAACAAAAGCGTAGACGTATTTGTTGCAACTTAACAAATTAAATAACAATTTACGACAGTATAATGGCTACGCTGTTATCGCAAACGACGTTGATAATTGCTAACGTTATCACTCATTGATCATTATTCAAGCTTAAGTATTTTCTCAAAAAATTAACAAAGAAAGCAGCGCATTCTCTTTTGTAAATTTGTATGTTGGTTTATTAATATTTATTAACAATGAAACTACTAGTAAATATTTAGAATACATGTATGTATGTGTTAAGTTTAGGAAATTGCTAATAAAAAGGTTATCTACCACTATGGCTTCAAAACTACTAGAAATAAAACGCAGGTTTGAATTAAATTAAATTGTAATCAATAAATGTTATATACAGGACTGTTTGCAACAATTCTATTAAATAAAACCAAAAAGACAAAAAACTTCTTATTAAAACTTCATCGTGATCAGTAGGAATCTCAGATTCCGTTGTAACAACAATCATGGCCGAAACAAAACCATGTGGATGACAATAACCTAAAACTATTAGATATAAACAAACTGTAACAAATAAGTTAACGTAATAAATGAAACAAGTGCCTACCCTGAATGCCAAATGATTTATCTGCATTTGACACCACCGGCACATTTTTGGGTATATTTGAACTACTCAACTTACGAGGAAGGTGATTTTGAATCATGGCGTCACGAAAACCTTTGCTGGTTGAAATTATTCATCTATTTTCATTTACATTCAAGTCAACAAGCATAAAACCGACCATCAATTAGATGATCTTCATCCAGAATATTTATCATTACTGTCATTGGGATAAAAAGTAAAAATATGGTTTTAAATACTCAGTATTGGTAACCTTGAGACATAAAGATTCAGGTATCAAACAGATTCACACATAAATATGCTCTTTGCACTATATTGGACCAGAAAACATGAATCGTTCCTTCTTTCATTTCATTCCCACGTCTTTGAATAGAATGGGAAATCTTCGACAACAGAGTGTAGTAAATCGCACTCCGACAAAATTCTGTTGTTGTGCTCTACCTGTTCACACATGAACAGGTGCTAACTGATGAAGTAGTAGGCTTAGTAGTTCGCTGAAAGCGATTACACTCACTTGCCTAGCAATATAAATGAATATAACCATTTAGTTCATTGTTTCTCACGGTACGCGAAACTCAAATACGACCTACAAGACATTTTAAAGATGGATTTAATTAACTTAACGTACATTTGAAATTTCTACGAAGTAGTACAAATAGTACGACTTTGTTAAGCTTCGAATGAATTTAGTACCCACCCACTGTTCTTATACGTACTTTGAGATTAGCTTAAATCATTCATCTTAATCATAGCATTGAAACAACACTCCGATATTTATGGATCGCTAAATCTGGAGCTACTTATTCCTTGATTAATTATGAACTTCCATTTTATGATTAGAGGGCTGCTAGGATTTCGTTCCGTACTACTCACGATAAACTTCCACAAATTGCAGTGGTTTTGTCGAGACCCAAACAAGAAACTTGGTAGACAGCAGTCTGATATTAGAGAGGAACAAAGCGTTCCAAATTGTCTAATAGTTTTACTCCCAATATCACCTTCGAAAATGCTGTTATTTCGATAGATGGAAGTGCAAATTTGTAATGCAAATTTTACAGCTCCTAATCGCCTAATTAGGAGTCTACAGGCAGAGAAATTGTAAAATCATGGGGTATATAATATGTGTAAACGGTGGTGTAATTATCCGCACGAAACGTCTGAACGGAAGCCAATTTTTTTTTCTATAAATCGAATTTTTGGGTTACCAATAGTTGGACTTTTCTGGATTTCTTATCTCTTCGTTCAAGAAATACAGCAGATGGGGTGTCTTATATAAATAACAATGTTCTACCATTGGTTTCCTGGTTTCATGTCTATCACTGAACTGTGGAAAACCTGTCGAACACTTCAACTGTTTAAGCAGTATCTATAAGTTTCTGAAATTTTTATCTCCAATTTTGAAGTATCACAAGCAGTTGCCAAAAAGTGGGTAAGTCTAAATGTCTATTCGGGTATGTAGTTGGTTGCACATGCATCTGTACGTCATAAAAATGTTGCCGAAATTAAACTGTAAGTACCATGCACCATCAAATGATGAGAGATTCGGATGAGTAGGAGAACACAGGGCGCTTTAAAAGTCAATCGGAAATAGGCGAGATTAGGTTCGTAAAACCCCTTCTGAGGTGTTAAGGGCTAGTTAGAGTCATATTAGTGGTAGAGACAATAGTTAAATGGAGCAGAGATAGACCTAGACTAGATTACTGTTCATAAATAGTTAAGGATGTGGCATCTTCCAGTTTCAAACCGAGCGGCATGGCCTAGAGGTCTAGACCATTGCTTAGCATTCGGGAGGACGCCGGTTCGATTCCGGGTCCGTCTGCCTTGGTCCAACTTTTTCTGTGGTTTCCTTGGATCACCTAGGCAAATGCTGAGGCAGTAATTATTTCACAGATAATCTTTCATTCTCTTCTGTCTTCATTTCGTCCGTCTTATCTTTCTCACCCGAACCACCACCCACCCATTCCCACGATTCCTGAAAGCAGGCTGAAGAGGGCCTTCCACCCTACCTTCCGGCGCATCCGGAAGGACTGACCGCCCACCAGCATTAATAGCTGGTGGGAATGAAACACCCAAAAGTTTTAGTTTTTCTAGTTTCAAGGAAATGCGAAAATTAGTTCAGAATAGGAAGAAAGTAGGTGCGTATCCAACCAGTCTCAGGACTGACGATCCCATGATGATTATGGTAAAGGATATAATCTCAGTTAACGGTTAATTTGGTTATTCCAAACCATAAATAAACTTCACAGGTCATAAAACTGGTAAAAGCAGAAGTACGTACATATATGTACGTAAATTTAATATAATAAAACGGTTAAGAATTTACAATTAATATTGCTGCTCACGATTTATATACAAACACTGCAAGTATAATGAATCATCCTATATTGTCACGAACAATGAATAGAATTTAAATCACAAATAATACATGGTGTAGTACCCACTCCCAGTTTGATTTACCAAGTGCGAAGGCAACGTCAAATTAAGATATTGTTGTTATTGTTTGAAGAAATTACTAATTTATATTATTAATGGCAGCACAATCAACTTATTGTTATGCTGATGTCTAAGAATTATCAATAGTAATTTTCTTTAGTAGTTTTTTCCCATGCCCACATTTTGCACATCTACGTTTTAGAATAGAATATCTAGGTAATTTCGATTATTCGTTGAGCAAATCGAATGAGTTTTATAAGTAGGTGTAAACCAGATAAAGAAATATCAAAAATGAGACAGTACATCGCCATATATTAATAATATCGTGCCGTCTGCAGCAAATTCCTACGTTTAAGACCTTCATCATCATAAGGTCGTCACTTCTAAGACTGGTTGGACACGCACCTCCACTCTTTCCTACCTTGAGGTAATCTTCGCATTTCCCCAATACCAGAACAACCCACATCCTTAACCATTTACAAACAGTAATCTAATCTAGGCCTACCTCTTCCCCTCCTAACTCTAACATGTCTCTGACTAGATCTTCAGATCTTCATGGCTGAGAAGGTGTCCTACCAACATCTCTTGTCAAATTCTTTCCATAGAGTCCTCTGTTCTTCTATTCTTTCTAATACCCCTTCATTTCTAACCTTCTTTATCCACGGTATCCTCATCATTCGCCTGTAACACCACATTTCAAACCTTTCTTTTTCTTTTCCGCCGGGTCCACCGTCCATGTTTCGCAGCTGTGCAGCTCCTAACATACATCTTTAACAACCTTTTTCAAATTCCTAAATGAATCGTTCGTGAGCACAGAAGTGAAGGCGACTCGACCCTGCGCTATCCTCTGCTTTATATCCCTACTAATCCTTTCGTCCTGACTTCCTAGACACCTAATAGACCTTATCCTGATTGATTGTTTGATGATCAACAGATAGCCGAAACCATTGGGACGATTTCAATTAGATTTTGAAAGCACGTTCTGGCTATTGGATAGGATCGCCGCAGTAAACATGGATTTTGGGAAAATGGAATTCTAAAGGGTTGAAACAGAACAAAAAAAAACCTAAGAATCTCAAATGTAATCGTGTGAAGTATCATTTATAATATGTCGAAATTATAAAGAAGACGTTGATGTTCTATTTTTTATCTGTCAAAACATTATGAGACCGTGCTGCATTACGACCTCTAAGAGAAGATGTTACGTTAAGTTATGACTTTAAAGACTCGATATACACCCATCCCTGAAAGGTGTAACGAATGCAACGATTAACGTTCTTCAGTGTAAGTTTAAAACCACGAGGTGCCTTTTTTAGGCCAAATGGCATCCTGCTAACACAGCCATAATGTCCCACAATAAAATATCGACTTGTTCGTTAAGTGTATAGTTTTACTAGTACGTAAAGGTACCCATATATATATATATATGTATGTAGGAAAGCAAAGATGAGCCTGTAAAATGTTGATAGAATCTCTGAAGAATCTAACGTCCACGACTACGATGCGACGTTGTTGTGAAAGTACATTATTGTTTATGGCATGGTCGCAGGAGGCTCTTCCTCGCGTGCATACTGCGACCTACAAATCGTATGGGTCCGTTTCGTAACGGAACCAAATGCAACCAACACCAGCATTACCTCTACCTCTACCTATACATATAGACTCGGATCCGATAAGGTCAAAGGATAGAATCATTGGCGAACGGTACTTAAAACTAAATGAGCACAGACAACTACAACGCTTCACGGAATTATTTGAATGAATAGAAATAACGAATGAGCTAAGAATTGACACGCACGGACATGACGAAAAACCTTTCGAATATGTATAATAATAATAACGAACGCAGCCGTGTAACTTCTTTAATTGCGAAAAATCCAAGGTTTTATTTAATTGACGTATGACAGGTATTGATGATAATCACTACAGGTCTTTTCTTTTTTTATTCGAATAGCATTCAACTGTACATAAACAAATTACTGTAAGCATAGAAAAGAAAATTAGGATTAATAATTAATTATAAAGAAAAGATGGAGCGACACATTTTTGTAGTGGAGTGTTTTTATTCTTATTTTCACTATTATCTCGCTATGAAGTTCTTCTCAGTGACTTGACATCTTCAAAAAAGCTTTGAAGATGCTTTCCACGCAAGCGAAGCGTCAACAGACAACTTCCTAGAAGATTTCCAAAGATTAAAACATGCGAAGTGGATGTCATTGAAAGCCTATGAATATTGTCTTTTATATTCATTTGTATCAGAAACATAATCATTGAGTGTAAATACATATGCAAAGTTTAAATTGAACTACCAGCAAGCAACACGACGAAAATGTAGGTAACTACACAAAAATTTGTTGCAAATGAACTAAAAGAAATGAGTTAGGCAACATAGAGTGTAGATATTGTTTGTAAATTGGAAAATAAAAGTAGACAGACTAATCTATGCCGTTTTTGTGATAATTAATAACAATATACATGTCTACCTTTCCTCTTGCTTTGCTATTTACTGCAAGTAATGTGCAACGTCTTCAACTGCGTATTGCTCCATTGACATCACATCACGCTTAAATGATTTGGTACAATTGAACTACTCAATTCAAGAGGAAAGTGATTTTGATTTATGACGTTTCAGCCATATTTCAGCACTTATCGAGATACATAATACACTTAAAATCGTTCGCTTCTGTATTCCGTTATTGTCAACTAGAGTCTTATTCAGAAATTTTTCTATGCTAATAAATCTCATCAACGCTCCAAAGAAAGTATCTTCAGTAGTAGCAAATACTCACTAGATGGCGATACACTGTCTCTGTTTGGCTTTTTAGGAGCTTCTACAGTTTAGACAGTAATTTAGCGAGATTGTTTATGGTGTTCCCGTTTTAATATCATAATAAGAAGAAGCAGTTCATTTGTTCCTGAATAACTATAACTAGCACTGCAATTAAATTGTACTGAGCGCAATTGTACACAAAAGCATGCACTACAAACATACAATTTATCAGGCATTCCAACGACACATTACATACAACTGTAAATTGAATAAGTTTAAGTTTCAAATATCAACTCGTTTAATTAAAACATGTTTACGGTTAATAACAAATGAACAAAGCGTACAGCATAAAGGTGGGCAACAATAAATAAATAATAGTTTAAAATGCATACATTATTAGACGTCCACGTACCTAAAAATTTCATTATTGTACGACTTTCAACAGTGTTCCATTATTATCATCGTTAAAGCCATTACAGCAGATCTCTCCAAATGTGTGTACGCATGCATATTTATTTAAAAAGTCTTTTGTAACGGCGCTTATCAGGTCCATCAGAAAATCCTTTAACAAAAGAAAGCCATCTTCGTCGCCTTCTTGACTCATTGCTATTCATGGTTTGGCTGATAGTTGGGTTAAAGGTAAAGCCTCTCCAAAATAGTAGACAATGCCGGTGACGAGATAAGACGCGTACTGGGCGCGTTCCAACATGGAAGATATTCCACAATGTAATCCATATCCCGGCCACAACCTCGGCTTTTAAATAAGGAAACGTTTCAAGATATTTTTCCTTGTCGCCGTTAGCAAAGATTGACACTGCATACTTAGGAAAGGCGCCTTTTGCGAACGGAAAACATATTTTGTGTTTTTATTGAGAACACAAGAGACATGTTTGAACAAATTTTGTTTGCAATTTAAACGTCATGCAAAGAAACATCTTTTGGGAATATACTTACACAACACAATTTACCAAAGGTTACGAAATATTTGTCTCAATATTTTCCGTTTTGTATTTCCTCAACATTTATTGTCAACATGAACCTCAGCCAAGGCATCAATCGATTATGATAGTTTAGATTAGAAGAAAACTCAATACAAGCACTCACGTCAGCTAACAATTCTAATTTTTTATCGTCAATGTTTTTTTATTCTGTTTGGTTGATTAATACTGAATCCTGATTCATACGTATGCTAAGTGCTATACATATCCTTTGGGCTTACGTTAGGTTTTGGTAGGAGAGGATTCCCTTACTGGCTTGTGTGAAGTGATATGCCCAGTTGACTTAGGTTAGGATATGGTAGATCTAGCTTAGTGTATTATATATCTATCCCACCAAAACCTGGCCCTAATTCGTAGGGCATAGCTCCCATTCCCGACACACACGTAGAATTTCGGTTATAGCAAGTTGTAAAAGGTTTCTCTGACTGGCCTTTATTGCTAGTTAAATTATAGTAAGAGAGAATGCCCTTATTGACCTGTATGGAGTGAAATATCTTAGAGGATTAGCCTACATTATGCCCCAACCCTTAGGTTATATTATGGTATGGAGGGTCGACAAAGGTACCCACATCTAGACGGGTTCAGCTTTGTGTAAATACATTATGATCACCATGAGTAAATTTAGACGCCGTGCATCATCGACAGTATCTATTGATGTGTTCTTTCTCTCAAATAATCGCGAAATTACTGCTCAGGTAATTATCGAACGTGTTCATCAGCTAATATTATAAAAACGACTTTCGAACTTTCATATTTTTCGAATGCTAATGCGTGTGAGTAGCACATATGTAAGCAAACATTAAGATAACCCACTATCGGTGAATATTATTGCGTTAGAGGAAAAGTTTCTCTTCGGCAAATCCGACTGACAATCAATTCGTCGAAGATTTCACCTTCGCTAAGGAAGAAGCAGCAAATGACGGCGAATGAGCGGCGGCAGTCGTGAGAACCTACCTGATCCTCCATTCCTCCTTGATACAAGTCGTGACCGCTCACCTTTACTATTTTACATACACGCACGCCAAATACACACTCATACATGTATACTTGCATACGTACGTTAAAGCAATTATTATCATTATAGTTATTGTGCATATTACCCTGATAATATTGCAGAACTTCTGCAGCTCCGGGCTGAACATGTGCAACCAATCGTGAGCTTGTAAAGGTAGCGATGTGCGTTATTAAGTAACAAAATCCAGTCGTATCCTAAAGCAATTGCTAATTTTTTTTTAGTATTATTGGAATTTAATTTGTTCTTTACAAAAGTCAAGTAATAAGAATAAGAACTGATGAGCTGAAAATATGTTTTTATCGTTATGAATCTCGAAGTTTTTGAAGAGACATATCGGCAGTTTCTGGGAATATCAAACCTTTACAAATCGACTGATCTCAATCGAAAAATGTCATAATGACTTCACTGTCGGCCTATAACCTGGTCACATATGACACCTGGTACCTCATTAAAATCCAATCAGCAGTTTTTAGTTTTATATCTAATAAATGACAAATTCCTTCAGTAGTTTCGTCAAAATTTGTTGTTGAGGTAGCAACTACAATACGTATAAAGAACGTGTTTTGAGATTCAGCTGTCTTTCGTAGATTTTTAATAGCGCCTTGGTTATAAGGGTAGCAATTATTATTAAGCTTAATTTGCGTAACCTTTCCAACAACCAGAGTCGTGACTTTGGGTACTTTTACTTACAGAAATTGAGGTAATCATACTGCTGACATTAACAGAACCGCTAGTACTCGAGACTCATTAGTTTTACAAGTACGAAGTAGTTTTGAAAGTGCCAATCATTATGAACATGATGTATATCTATAAAAACTTTTCGGTATATGTAAAAGCATTTTTAGATAATTGATTACGACTTATGAAAACATGCCAACAATCAAAAATAATGAAACGTACGTTTAAATAATTGCCTAATTTTGAATATTGCACTTATCTCAAATCCAGCTAAGATCCTTAAAACTATAAAACTAAAGCCATTAAAATGATGTTGTAGCTAGCGTTACTGCCCTTCAGAAACTCTTTGTTATATTCGTTTATTCTTTTATTCCTTTGCTTTTACAAACGGGTTGTAAAGTTGCTTCTGTTTATCGATTCCTTTACTCAAGGACAATTTTTTTATTTGCTTATATTTGTACCATCGAATTAAATCGATTAGAATGCTCTGTTGGCCCTTCATCTGGTGTTGTAAGATCAGAAAGAGCATAAGGTTAATACAGTGCGCTACATCAACTCTCCAAGGTAACTTGATCCCATCAGAATATAGCGTAAAGGTCCTGTGTATATGTACATGTATCTATCTCCAGTATGAGGTGCGTTCCCCGCCTGACGCGTAATCAATATCTCCATGCGTTGTTTCTTCAAAAAGATTAATTTATAAAATCTCTTCTACCAAACGTACTAGTAATATTTCTTCTAGTTAATATTATATCTTCTCATCTATACGAGTGTTTTCATGCGTACACCAGAATTAAACATTAAACTAATTGGAAAGACGCTGAGGAAATTGAATCCTTCACCAATTATACGGCGGACAAACAAGTATAAGAATTATGGGGAATTTGACTGAACAATTAATTTTGTTTTTGAAGAGAAGCAGACTATGATGGGTACAACACAATCTGAGAGACGAAAAGTGATTTTAAACTGATATACCCAATTAATAGGTAGTATTTGAAGTGACTAAAAATAAGATTGATTTAAAGAACTATTTTAAAAGAACACTAAATGACAACTTATTTCCCTGGTATAATTTTCCGATATACTTCTTTCGTTTAAATTGGATAAAATTTTGATAAATAAAAACCCGAGATAGTCTCTCAGAGTCTCTGAATGCGAGACTCGAGTCTCCGTCTCTCATCAAGTCTCTGTGGTGTCACGGGGAGAGACTGTCAAAAAAACTGTTTAGCGTCTCTGAACGAGATACTCGAATCTCTGAATTAACAATTTTATCGTTCGAGTCTCTCATACAGAGACTGTGAGAGATCCATAAAAACACCTAGGCAATAACTGAGAGACTGTGAAA
>NW_020442468.1:2153421-2306740 GCF_000699045.2 Agrilus planipennis
CAGTGGTGTTGTCGAGCCGGAACGCTCCGGAACGTCGTTCCGGTACTTCCTTTTTGGACAGGAACGCGTTCCGGAACTAAAGATGATTTCTGATAACGAGAATTGGCTGACGTATTGAAAAAAAAATTAAAAAGAATTGCTGATTTTTTTTTCTAATTTTTGACGAATTTTTATATGTATTATTATAAACAAGGGTTTGAACCGAACCCGAACCGGAACAAAAACCGGAACGAACCGGCTTGTTTTTCCGAACCGTGAACAGGGCCGATCCTGGCGACGGGCGAAAATTGGGGGAAATCCCCCCCCCGTCGTCGTCAAATTTGGGACATGAGACCGCACAGAGCGGCCACCTACCCAGGATCGGCCCTGTCTATATAATTATATAAACGCGTTCCGGTAAAAAAAAAATAGCACAACACCACTGTGTAGAATACTGAGTTATTGAAACTTTAAAACATTGCAAAGATATGAATAGAGTTCGACAATAAAAATACTGAAGATGAGGAAAGTGATGGTCTAATTTATTTGAAGATCCGGAACAATTACAATGATCCTGAGATGAATCCTTAAAGCCTCCTTGCTATTCTGAATTATATAAGCAAATCAAGTAAGTTATGTGGGACCATCGCAAATTCGTATGCATAATTGTACGTATGTTCCTAAGTAAATTAGCACTTTTTGAATAGAAACTAATGATTTTGTTATAATTTGCAAATCATGCATCATATGGAAGAGCACAAAACTTACTTTGCTCACAAGCGACTCGGCCCATATCCACGCGGCTGCCCTGAATAGAGGAAATTTATTAATTTCGCAGTTATAGGGATGTTTTGTAATGGATCCGAAAAATCATAATGGTAGTTTTCAACGTACTTTTCAATTTGGACGTCATAATGGCATTGCTAGATAATTTGGAGTTGAAAGGGTGAAAGTAAGTTACATTACGCCACTGACAACATTTACTGTTAAAAACACTTATGTTTATGTAAATGTCGGAAGTAATTTCAGATTTGATTTTACCGATTCATATCGATTAGGAAGTGGGTGGAAGTGGAAGTAAATGAACTCGTGTCAGATAATCGAGGAACTGTCAAACAAATCTAAAACACAAAAGACAGTGGCTGTCTCGGAATGATTTACCACGAGTTAGAGCTAAGCCAGGTTTGCATCTCAGAGAGGCTGTTTTGTGTGTTTGGAGTGACGTAACCTGACCAAACTACGAATGTGGACTTTACTGAGAACAATTGGATTAAGTAATTCTACAACACAGTAATGCAAAAACCATACCGTGTAAGACAAACCTTGGTATTACTTCATCCACCATACTCGCCCGACAAAGTACTATTGGAATTCTATTTATTCCAATCGCTTCACTTTCTCCGTCACAAAAAAGTGAAAATTTGAATGATAATACTAACTGATTTTTTATTGGTCCGGCATTGGAAATTTGCACACTACATGACAAAAGGTTTTTGTTAGCTAATTTTGGAATCGACTGAACCGATCTTATAGACATGAAGAGGAGGTTGTTAGGAGTAATGTTTTTTAAATTTGTTGTTGTTTATCGCTTACTATTTAATTGTTTATTGGATATAACAACTTAAACTTCCCATGGTTTCAAGAGTTCGAATAAAAAGTGGCTTAATGACAAAATGTTTGAAACCTATCAATAAATGATTCACTATTACTGATTTACTTTTCAATACACATCAGTGGTCAGGTAGTTTAAAGAAGCACATTCACTATACAGATTATTTCTTCTTTGTTTGTTACTGACTATTTACTCCTTGCTACCCTACCCTACAGATAGTGGTGTATCTTTAAAGTTTTATCTACTGGTTCGTTAAAATTCTAGAAGTTGGTGAAAAAAGGAGTAAAACTCCTAAAGGAAGGATTATTTCGGAAATGTTTGAAACAAATGTAATTTGGAACACTGAGCCTCTTGCTTTCCGTGCATGTACCTCACTATGACCTGCAATCGTAAACAGAGGTTCAGATTATCGTTTAACGTTCTGGAGGACACAGCTATTCCGGATCCGCTTGTCCTGGTCCAAGTTTTTCTATGGTTTTCATGGATCGCTCAGGCACATGTTGGAGTAGTAATAATATTCCACAGATAATCTTTCCCTTCCCTTCTGTCTTCACTTGGTCTATCTCGCCCTTCTTACACCAATCAGCCCCCACCCATTACAACTATTTCTAAAAGGAGCATGAACAACGGCTTGCACCTTACCCGCCGTCGTTATTCAAAGTATTAGTTGATGGGAATGAAATACTCAACAGCTTAAATATTTATTAATTTAGTCTTTAATTGAAAATGACACTTTCAGTGTCTACACCCGTTTTGAGGTTTTAGTGTTGTATTTAGTTCAGTACTCTATACCCCAATATGATTTTCTTGCAATAGTAGTCATGCTTTATTTTTTTACTTATAATTATTTATTTACCAAAAACAAATTTGCTTGATGAAAATTAAACAATTAGGCAGCAAATGTTTTAGAATGTTATAACTTTAAGTTAAAACATTTTTGAGTAGACTTATGCACTGAATTAAAAATCATGAATTTAATCGTCGTCTTCATGAGGTGTAAGAAGAGCAAGAAATTATGAATTGAGAAAGCGGCAATGATAATACATTTTTTTTTTCCCATCTAACTGAACTGGCAAAGAAGCTTTGCTGTTGGTTTTTTGTTATCAAAACGAAAACGAAATTGCAAATTTACCGACTGAGCGTCATTTAATCCGCGTCGATCTGAAAATGGAAACCTTTCACTAAAAGAAATTCGACGGGATTTAGTTTAGTTGTTAACTTTTAATCAACGGGGACTGAAAGACGTGTCGACTGGCTGATTTTTTTAGAGGATTTAGCCTCTGCCAAAAGCTGTGGAAGTGCATTTTGTGGAGAACAGAATATTTCGTGAGCACCTGATGAGATTACAGACCTCTCTTTTTTGTCGCTTCGTCAGAACAAACTTACCATTAAAACCTTAGATTTATGTTTGCATGTAGTATGCATTCGTGTATGTAACTACATTTATTGCAGTTTGAATGGCTGTATAACAGAACAGCTAGTTCAGACTTTCGTAATGGGTTGAAAATTTAACATCGCAATTTTATTACTGCTGAATTGCATGGTTAGCTGAAAAAGGCGAAATTACATATTCATGCCACCTTTCATAAGGGCCATGAGAATTAATTTTCTATTCAGCGAATTTCGTTAGATTTACAGTTACTGCGAAAACGTGAATGTAGCAATCACGAACATCATTTTCGGAACAAAAAAAAAAGGGAAACGAGAATATAACGAATTAAAGTCCGAAAACAGTAAAAAATTCAACAATTAAAAAATACGACATCATTTCGTTATTTTTTATGGTAATATATGTGTACCTACGTAGCCTCTGGAGGGTTTTCGAACAGTACAGCCCCGATGCAACATCTCTCATTTCATATTTGATTTGTTGAATCGAATGTAGTAACAAGGTTTGTTCAAATTTTTAAAGTGACTAATTTCTATGTCTCGTTTGACAAAAACCTTTTAACAGTACTACGTTATTCATCATGAGAATATTCGTAATTATCGTAGGAGATATGTGAATTGAGCGTTCCATCTCTATTCAGACCTGCACTCAAGAAGACGAGAGGTAGACGTAAATGTGTTTGAAAAGCTTCAAAAATAATAACAGATCAAAACCGCAAAAGTCGCTGCGACAAGAGCGTCTGCGTCTCAATGTTGCTAATTTTTGTTAGTTGTCAAACACAAATCATAATTAGCTTCTTGTGGGCGGGTCAGATCGGATGTGCATTGCCTTACTCCACAACGCTTTGACCACATTCTCCAAGCCCCTCAAAACAAAACTTTTGTGTTTCATTCCCACCAGCCACTAATGCTGGTGGGCGGACAGTTCCTCAGGACTACACTGGAAGGTTGGACGAAAGACCTCTCAGCCTTCTTTCAGGAATCGTGGGAATGGGTGGGTGGTAATTAAGGCGAGAAAGATGAGACGGACGAATTCAAAACAGAAGAAAATGAAAGATTACCTGTGGAATATTACTGCCCCAGCATTTGCCAAGGAAACCACAGAAAATCATGGACCAAGACAGGCGGATCCGGAATCGAACCGGTGTCCTCCCGAATGGGCGGGCAGTCCCTCCGGACTATGCCGGAAGGTAGGGCGGAAGGCCCTCTTCAGCCTGCTTTCAGGAATCGTGGGAATGGGTGGGTGGCGGTTCGGGTGAGAAGAATATTACTGTCCCAGCGTTTGCCTAAATGATCCAAGGAAACCACATCAAGGAAGTCGGATCCGGAATCGAACCGGTGTCCTCCCGAATGCTAAGCAATGGTCTAAACTTCTAGGCCATGCCGCTCGGTCCATATTGTCAAAGATTGAGAGATTGAGACTGATGAAAAATAGTCAGGATTTTAGTCAGTAGTAGAAAAACAGTATTATTTCGGGGCTGTAGAAGAAATCCAATTCGCTGCTAATTATGAGAAAGATGAAAGAAGGCATCTAAATTTTAAATGAGTTGTTACCTCCCTTACAGCAAAAAATTGCACCCTTTCAGAATTTCAAAGAAGATCCCAGAAACATTTACATTAATTTAAATTGTTAATCTCAGTAAAAATGTTAAATATTTCACATTCTAAACTACTTTGGCTCTTTACGAATTATTAATTAAATAGCAAGAATCAAACAAAAAATGGCACTAGGTGCTTCGCCTCGCCTATAGTAAGTATACGTACTACACATTCATTGGATAAAACACTAATTTGTCAAGCGTAGTCTCAAGTGGCCTACTCACTAATTGTGGGCTCATTTAGCCAATGCGCGACGCCACGTTCAATTGCAACCACCGCACAGAGCGGTAGCTTAACGAATGTCGCACAAACGCGTGTACTAACATTTGTTCAACACAGGACCGAACCGAAGGCACACTTTGAGACAGTGCACCCGTAAGTATATTATTTTACAACGAACTCCTGGTCAGTTGCTAATTAAAACGGCAGTACGAAAGCACACTAACATACGTATACTGTAGATATACGTCGTAGAAAGGTGTAAGTTACCATCCGTGTCACGTGTGTGACGTACATGTTTGTTGAATTATTGTCGGTCCCGTAAACTGCCAGTTCTACTGGAAAATTAATGTGTCATGTGCCCAGATGCTTTATCTTAATTTCGAAATATCAAATTTCCACAGAGGAGAATGAACGGCCGAGGAACTTGAAAAAACCGTAAAGCGGGTCATGAAACACGAAAATTAACTCTCGCCATTAACACGAAGATAAAATGAGTTTAATGTGACATTTTTTAAATCCGTGAAACAACTTGAATACTCAGCTAACAACTACATTGTATATATATACTTCACACAAACAAAATCAGTTATTATTACGTGTGATGTTATGATGTTCTTAAACTGACGATGAATTCAAATCAGGAGTGCTTCCCCCACATTCGGATTAAAGCTTAGAGGTTATTGTGTATGCCAATATTACAGACTAAATTTTATCCTTTGTTGGCATGTCTTTGTTGTTCTGTTTGATCAATTTCATCTTTTTTATCATTTCAACTTCCCAGCGTTAACAATATCTCAATAGATAATACTCCAAACAACTTTTACGAGCAACCGTCATGAGATGAAAATGGAGTTACTACTATAAAAATATCTAAAAAGTTTAATGAGATTATTCTTAATGTTAGACAGCTATTTGTTTTGGGAATGGTATTGATTTATAAATTTCCAATTGCATTATTTAACCTGGGTAAACTGCTAACCAGGGTCTTCTTGCCATCAAAGTGACTTTCTCATTTTACTGTCATGTGCTTTATTCCTAAATAGGATATTGGTAATCATTCANTAACAATTTTATCGTTCGAGTCTCTCATACAGAGACTGTGAGAGATCCATAAAAACACCTAGGCAATAACTGAGAGACCGTGAAAGACTGTGAGAGACGCTCTCAGAGACGCTGAAAGACTCTGAGAGACTGAAAATTTTTTTCTATGCAATGTGTACCTATCTAATGTTACAATAAAAAGTATACAAAGTAAATGTAATATAATGTAACTACCTATTACTATACAAAATCCTAATTAGTTTGGTATTCGATCTTCATTAACATTACACCATTGCTAATTTGTTTTTGATGGCATTACTTAAAATATGTAACTCAACTATAAGTACAATATGATTACCTACAAAAACACAATAAAAAAGAAAAAATTCGAAAATTGTAGATAAATGTTACCTAATTAGGTCTAGAGTACTTAGAGTAAACCGGAAACAGGTTTCTGGACATGTAAACGACGCTTATGGCTGTGTAAATGAACAAATACACGCAAATATACCTGTAAAGTCATGGATGTATGGGCTCATACAACACCTGTCTATTCTTTACAACCGGATATTTCCGTATATTTTTTACAGATACATACACAATAAGGCTCATGCCTGTGTACATGCATGCTACACAGAACATGACCTTTGCTCCTTTCGTAAACACACAAAGAGGCCAATGATGAGTACATATGATGTAAGGTAATCAAGAATGTGAAAATGATTCCTTGATCAATTGACGTCAGACAGAATGGTACAATTGAACTGTGAAATTATGTTTGAAATAAGGGATTACTAACCTTATCATAATCTTATGACACAAGGCTGGAACATACATTTATATCTGATAAAGCCAATCATCATCATCATCATAAGTCAGTCCTAAGACTGGTGGCACCTCCACTCAATCCTATTCTGAGCTAATCTTCGCATTTTCCCAAAACTTGAACATCCCAAATCCTTAACTATTTGCGAATAGTAATCTATTCTAGGTTTACCTCTACCCCTCTTCATATCTACAATATACTATTAGCAATTACTTGGAAACGAATCATGAAGAAGCATCTGCCAAATAGTCCCTGTCCACCCAGTAATTCTTACTCATAGCATCATCTCATTACTATTTTTGTAGGAAATATGTCGACTGAAACTACAACTTCAAAAGTCTATCTAACGAATGTTTACTACAACTAACGTACTTATATAATTAAATATAGAAAAAATACTAAAAAGTTATTACTCATCTAAAAAAGAGCACGTTGTTATGTTCTTGTTCAATATTTTCTGAAGAGTTCTTCACATGTTGTAAACCAAATTACTAAAGATGACTTGCTTATTTAGAGCCGCCTTTAAACAAATTAGTTTTAAATACTTGTTAGTGTTTGGGTGCTTCAAAAAGAACGGTAGCGCCGTCCGACCGATCCATTATTATTGAATGCGAAGATGAATTTAAAATTAATTTAAACTGGTTACCACAATTAACATGTGCACCAAGTATTAGGTTTACGATTAGAGTCAAATCTATCTATTGTGATTAGTTTTGACAAACATTCATGCAAAAACTAAACCGTTACTACATTTTTCTCTTTGAGATCGCAGACTAACAATCTCTACTCAAGACATAAAACAGTTTTGGAGTTGATGCATAATATTAACCAATGATGTTACATTCCAATTTGAATGTGGTTAAGAATCTGGGCAGATTCATTGTGTTTTAGATAAAAACTACCACTTGGGCATTGAATTTTAATTTATGTCACAGAAGGGTATGTCCACAGATGACCCAAGAATAATTGTTAGGGGCCAAGAAATGGCCTAAACAACATAAAGTGAACTACGGAATAATAAAGTGGTGTAAGGATGAATAACACAAAACTATGAATGAACAACTGACAGAGAGGTTTAATAAGAAATGTGCTCCTGGCTACTGGATGCATTGAAGGCCAGTAATGAAGGTCAAAGGTTAAAGTAACCCTCGTCTTTCTGTTCGTCTATAGTTCTGGTTTTATCCACCCTTATGATATTCAATTTTTAAAAATTGAGTAACACACTTTACTTCTGCATTTCCTTTATATGAACGCTTACTAAAACGAAATGAAAACTAGATATGAAACTAGACAATTACGTAGTAGGAATGGTACGAACGCTGCTGTATTACTTTAAGTACAAATTGGTAGGTATATCGAATGTTTCATTTCCAAGATGGCGAAGACATTATAATCTTCATAACTAAAGTTCAATTTAAGTTATGATTGGAGTCGAAAAGTCTGGAAGTCAAAAACTAATTAAAGTTTATGGAAAGCGGTAATAAAGGCAAGAGTAGTTCGGTAATATTGATTTTGTACGAATGAACGTCTTCCCAAATTTATCCTCTTAGGTGAAGTCAAAGTTCTTTGAGAATGCGTTTGGGCCCTCCAAGATTTCATAACGAGATAAGTAGGATTAAAAGTTGATTTATAAGAACGTATACTTCATATACAACGTGAAACTCAAGTCGTTGAAATACTTTTTTTTTTTTTAATTAATTACTTGGCGTAACGGTACATATAAAAGATGTCACGGCTTTGATGAAGAAGACCCAATATCTACAAGTTCTCCAGTTAAGGACCACAATAACGACATGCTTCACGGCCGCCTATGTATTTGTAGTGACAGTCCTCTGCTGTCTTATTAGCATAGCATCTCTCCGGTCATAGATTACCTTTAAATCGCTTTGCTACAACGAAATTTTACATGTGCAACTTGTTTTATGGTAATGACTTTTTGTAAACACGAAACCTTAAAATGGCAATGGACAAAATATAACCTCAACAATTCATTCATTAACTTAACTTTATTCTTCTTTCTCATTTCCTTACATATACCCTTGGTGCAATAGTCCTTATAATCCACCAAAAATACACTCAAGCAGTAGCTTTTAAATTTAGAGAATGGCCATCGACTTGATACACAGCCACAAAGATATGTTACATTTGATTAATGCATAATAATACATGTATCCGAACAATGTAATTTATATTATCTATTCACGCTGTCAATTAGTTATGATGTCGAATTTATATACAATTACGTACAATCCATGAACGTTTTGAATGTAATTGACAAACTGTAGGTAGATATCAGAACTGAATCTGGACACACAACATTTTGTCAGGTCTATGATTGATAATTGAGTTCGAAATCACTACCGTAATGTGATCAAATAAAAAAAAACAATTTAATTTAATTTTACTTGCATATTTGGTTTAAAGAGTGACGAACGCCACAAACTAAGAGATAAGTCACTGCCTTTTTGTCCACTATTATGTAATGAACATTCCGTTATTTATCTTACGCGAAGAGTAGAGGGAATCGAAATATTGAGTTTAATAAATCGGTGCAACCCCTATCAGGGGTCCTTGAGTTTTATGGCGACATACATTAGTAGCGAATCAGTAACCAAACATATTCTACTTCATGTAATCATCAAAGGGAGCCCATAAAACTAACAAAGCAATAAAAGTCCATTAAATGATACTACTTAAAGTCCTTAAGAAAGAAAGGAGAACAGACGACGGAAATTAATAAAAAATAGGCGAGATAGGTTGGTAGGACACCTTTCCAGGCATGCAGGTCTAGTCAGAGACATATTAGAGGCAGAAACAGTAGTTACGAGGAGTAGAGGTAGACCTAGATTAGATTACTGTTCGCAAATAGTTAAGGATGTAGGATGTTCTGGTTTTAGGGAAATGCGAAGATTAGCTCAGGATAGGAAAGAATGGATGTGATAAAAGAAAAATGAAGATGATGATGATGATCATCATCATAAAATTGTCACTCCTAAGAATGCCTGGACATGTACCTCCACTTTTTCCTATACTGAGCTAATCTTCGTATTTCCCTTAAACTAGAACATCCCACATCCTTCTACCTCAACCCCTCCTAACATTTAAACATTTAAAAATATATCTAGGTATTAAGTCTTTGCAGTAATCGTAGTTAAGAGGGGTAAATTACTATTCGAAAATAGTTAAGGATGTTGGCTGTTCTAGTTTTGAGGATATGCGAAGATTATTCAGGATAGGAAAGGAAAAGAGTGGAGGTTCTGGTCCAACCAGTCTTAGGACTGACGGACCTATGATGATGATGCCTTAAAGGGGTGTTACTCTTTGTTCCACAGATTTTGAGAGTTCTGTTAATTCAGGACAGTACTTTCCGAGAAGTGGGTGATACTTTCAGACAGATGTGATTGAAAAGAGAGATTCCACACGTTCACCAAATTGCTTTTTCGTTCGAGTTGCATAAAAACAAAAAATGGTATTGGTTATTTAAAATTTAAGAACTCTTTAGAATGTACCAGACACTATTTGACCTTTTTAATTGAACAAGGTCATCATTTAGATTCGGAATGTCTATGGATATTGAAATGGCATCTACGAGCGATCTTGGTCCTTGCAGATTAAGAACGATCGTGAAACTGGTTATGTAATCAGGTAAAGTACGTACCTACAGCTGATTAAAACCAATCAAAGAACACTTTTAACTGCGGAGCATCTGACATCCTTTCTATTTCGAACGCGCTAGGGCAAGCAGTCTATCGTCCGCGTTACATTAAACGTTTTTAACCTAAAACGACTCCGTCAAAGTTGAAAGGCTTCGTGAACTTCCTTTCTAGCTCTTCCATGACAGGTTCTCAACGTTTTAAAGGTAATTCCCTATCGGAAAGGCAACCTTATTTTAAAACATACACAAACACACAAATACGTATAGGAACATGCTAGTGTTCGTGACGTAAGTGTAATTAAACGAACGCCTCGACTACACGTTTTCCATTAAACGCCGGACTCTTAATGGAAAAAATCGTCTAATTTTTAATTACTTGATTTTTCAAAGCTTTACAGAAAACCGTTTGAACGTTTACCATTCTAACCATCTATACTCAATACGCACGATGTTAATAACTATGATCCATATTGTCAAAAAAAACTTAAACGTTTGGGTGTTTCATTCTCACCAGTCAGTAATGCTAGTGGGCGGGCAGTCCCTCCGGACTACGCCGGAAGGTAGGGCGGAAGGCCCTCTTCAGCCTGCTTTCAGGAATCGTGGGAATGGGTGGGTGGCGGTTCGGGTGAGAAGAATATTACTGTCCCAGCGTTTGCCTAAATGATCCAAGGAAACCACATCAAGGAAGTCGGATCCGGAATCGAACCGGTGTCCTCCCGAATGCTAAGCAATGGTCTAAACTTCTAGGCCATGCCGCTCGGTCCATATTGTCAAAGATTGAGAGATTGAGACTGATGAAAAATAGTCAGGATTTTAGTCAGTAGTAGAAAAACAGTATTATTTCGGGGCTGTAGAAGAAATCCAATTCGCTGCTAATTATGAGAAAGATGAAAGAAGGCATCTAAATTTTAAATGAGTTGTTACCTCCCTTACAGCAAAAAATTGCACCCTTTCAGAATTTCAAAGAAGATCCCAGAAACATTTACATTAATTTAAATTGTTAATCTCAGTAAAAATGTTAAATATTTCACATTCTAAACTACTTTGGCTCTTTACGAATTATTAATTAAATAGCAAGAATCAAACAAAAAATGGCACTAGGTGCTTCGCCTCGCCTATAGTAAGTATACGTACTACACATTCATTGGATAAAACACTAATTTGTCAAGCGTAGTCTCAAGTGGCCTACTCACTAATTGTGGGCTCATTTAGCCAATGCGCGACGCCACGTTCAATTGCAACCACCGCACAGAGCGGTAGCTTAACGAATGTCGCACAAACGCGTGTACTAACATTTGTTCAACACAGGACCGAACCGAAGGCACACTTTGAGACAGTGCACCCGTAAGTATATTATTTTACAACGAACTCCTGGTCAGTTGCTAATTAAAACGGCAGTACGAAAGCACACTAACATACGTATACTGTAGATATACGTCGTAGAAAGGTGTAAGTTACCATCCGTGTCACGTGTGTGACGTACATGTTTGTTGAATTATTGTCGGTCCCGTAAACTGCCAGTTCTACTGGAAAATTAATGTGTCATGTGCCCAGATGCTTTATCTTAATTTCGAAATATCAAATTTCCACAGAGGAGAATGAACGGCCGAGGAACTTGAAAAAACCGTAAAGCGGGTCATGAAACACGAAAATTAACTCTCGCCATTAACACGAAGATAAAATGAGTTTAATGTGACATTTTTTAAATCCGTGAAACAACTTGAATACTCAGCTAACAACTACATTGTATATATATACTTCACACAAACAAAATCAGTTATTATTACGTGTGATGTTATGATGTTCTTAAACTGACGATGAATTCAAATCAGGAGTGCTTCCCCCACATTCGGATTAAAGCTTAGAGGTTATTGTGTATGCCAATATTACAGACTAAATTTTATCCTTTGTTGGCATGTCTTTGTTGTTCTGTTTGATCAATTTCATCTTTTTTATCATTTCAACTTCCCAGCGTTAACAATATCTCAATAGATAATACTCCAAACAACTTTTACGAGCAACCGTCATGAGATGAAAATGGAGTTACTACTATAAAAATATCTAAAAAGTTTAATGAGATTATTCTTAATGTTAGACAGCTATTTGTTTTGGGAATGGTATTGATTTATAAATTTCCAATTGCATTATTTAACCTGGGTAAACTGCTAACCAGGGTCTTCTTGCCATCAAAGTGACTTTCTCATTTTACTGTCATGTGCTTTATTCCTAAATAGGATATTGGTAATCATTCAAAGTCCTATCAATTGATTGAATGGCATATTTGTCTATTTTTTAGTTAGTTTAGTAAATTTTGCTTCAAATAAAATGTAAAGATTGAAGAAAACTTCAAGGAGCTTCTTACCATTTGGTGGAGAATCCATTGAATAAATACGTGATTTATTGTATCTACGTTCAAAACGGCTTTTGGAGACATTAGATACCGCGTGGGGTAAATAAACTCCATTTCCTTTGAGAAGTTAAGTTTCCTAGTATTCTAGGGGACTAAGAAAAATGGTCGTCAGGAAGCTGAATAAAACGGACGTGACACTGAAAAATGTTGTATCGTAGAGATGACTAACGCGAAAATGACTGTGACTTTTTACAGTTACTTCGCTTAATTGTAAATCGCTAGCCTTCTTACGGGATTGTGTATGTACTACTAAGTAATTTGTTACCTACCCATTAGACATTTGCATAACGACAACTGCGATTAAATGCTTTAATATCTACCCAGGTAGAGTGGAATTCAAATTAAAATCTACACTCAAACTATTTTTATGACGTCTTTCATTTAGTATTAGGGAAGTTTAGCTCAGGATAGGAAAGAGTGGAGGTACGTGTCCAACCAGTCTTAGGACTGACGACGATAAATCCTGTTTTTCAGGATTCAAGTTGATTCTGGAATGGTATTGTACAAATGTGCAATCAATCGTTGTCTTCCACATATTTTAGGTTAACATTTAGGCTTTACATCTGATGCACATCGCAATGACGTGGATATTGTTCAATTAAATTTTAATGGGTAAATAAATTGTTACGTTCTGACATCTAATTGAAATTTTAGTCAGTATGTGCACGCTTTGTTGAATATCGCTAACCCGGATTAGCTGGAAATATTTTGCTCACCCTGATTGTTATTCAAACGGTTCGGACAAAAAGGCTTTAATGAAATAACGTTTTCCAGTCGACGACAATAATTAAATATAGCTAAAACGCTTCGGTGGTCAATGAAATAATTTTAAATCCAAAACACAGGGCAATTGAAAGGTCCACACGTAACGCCCAGCAATCAAATAAATTATTTCAATCTTTCAATGGGCATATAATTATAGATTTAAATAACTTGTCCATCAGTTATCTACCTTTAAATGCACTAATCATAAAATGAAAGCAAATATATCAAAAAGCCATCAAAATTCCCTGATGCGTGAATCTAGTAGTTCAAATGCACCAAAATATTAAAACATGTCTGACAGGAGTGGCATACGTATATAGACAAAAGCACTGCGTATAGGCCCAAAACTATAATATAATTTAGAAAATACAAACTTATTCTTACAAATAGACATCATCTAGCTTATTTAGAATTAGTGTAAAATAAAATATTTTATATGAGAACGTTAAAAATACGGCGGGTTGAAAAAATTACAAATAGGGTGCTATTGGAAAGAGTACGAAAATAGTAGGTTTTGTGGGAATCAATAAGAAATATGTTAGATAGATTGGTAGAACACCTCAGACATGAAGAGACATATTACTAGCAGAAACATGAATTTGAAGAGTTGAGGCAACATACCCAAGTTTATTTAGTTCATCATCATCATAAGGTCGTCAGTCCTAAGACTGGTTGGACACGCATCTCCACTCTTTCCCATCCTATCCTGACCTAATCTTTACATTTCCCTAAAACTAGAACAACCCATATCCTTAACTGTTTGAGAACAGTTCATCTCTACTTTTAAATTTTCCAATTTCCCTACTTGCCTCATTGTCCTAACATTCCACGCTCCGACTCGTGAAATACCTCCCGATCCTCGTGATCTCTGCCACCCTGAGTACTAAAAGAGCTCCTTCAGGGACTTGTCTTAGTCTGGTTTCTTATTAAGAACCCCCCCATTATGGTTGAACCTATGGTGCGGCTCCCTAAATCATCGAAACTCGCAAGCCGATCCACCCACTCTAATTTGTACAAGAGTTTCGTCAAGGGTCAAGTCCCGTCGGATTAGTTTATTAGTTTTTTATTTTTCAGTTTGAATCTATTGGCAAATAGTTGGTCGAATTTTCGAGATAGGTATGCGAAGATTTACTCAAGCTAGGTCGAAGTGGAGAAGCGAGGTGTATGTCCCTTTTAATTTTCATTTTACGAATAATACAAGCATGTTTCATTTATTACTTACTCAATTTTTCTTAAAACACCTTATCATGTGGATACCTCTGAACATTTTCTGGTCAGTATTCTTGGACCCAAGAGTTCAGAGTATTCAATTAACGATAAGTTAACGCCTTTAGTTATCAAGTTACTTTTTGATAAATAGGTAGTACTTTTATATCTGTCTAAGTCAATATCCTATATATAAATGATTTGTAACAAGCCAGAATGTATTGAATTTCATCAACTGTGATAATCAAGACCGTTGACTCGATGTCGTGCCTACACCGGGCTATTTTGTGCACCTAGTAGGCGACAACCAACGAAACGTAAGGCTTTAAAAATCGTTACTTATTTACTCTTATACACTAGTGGAGAATTGAGAACTGAACATATTGCATGCAATAATCAAAAACGGCTTCATCTTTTGATAAATACCTCGTGGTATACGAAAATTCGTCCTTCAGCCATCTTTTCATATTAATGGTAATATGAGTAATTTAGTGAATGTGGTCTAAAGTAGTCCAACTCCCAAAAACATTCATCAAAAGCATTTAAATTGCATATATTGGACTTAATTATATTAAAGGATAGGTGAAGCTATTTGTACGATGATTAAATGAAACTTGCCACTTGTTTATATACAGTAGCGATTTAATTTGTGTGAAGCACACGATCAATACAATAAACTTCTTAAAACGAATATACCTACAAAGTACTTCCCTTTGTTTGTCCTTAATCCTGTATTAAATAAGTTAATAAGTAAGAGGGCAGTACGTAAAGAATGAGAACAATGGAAAATGAAATGAGCAAATACACAAAACCACCATTTTTATTGATACCAAGCTAGTTAGGGAAAGATAGAATATAAAGATAGGAGATGAACGATTAGAAGAAGTGGCTGATTTTAGGTTGAATTTGAATTTAGGTTTGCAAATAGTTCAGGATGTGTGATGTTTTAGTGTCAGGATAGGAAAGAGGTGGAGGTGCGAATCCAACCAATCTTTTAGGATGATGAGTTCAACCACGACCTATTGTATGACAGGTGCTGTATTATTTAAAAACAATTTTTTATAATTATGAAAAGATAATAATGATTGAATAACTTCAGGTATAGTACTATGGCATCTAATGCGCTTAGATTTTCTATTGTTTCCTTGTAATTAGAGGATAAAAAATATACGTAGTTACGAACGAAATTTCAGTGGAAGATTCAATAGATTGCCTCCAGTCATATTGCAATACACTTCCAAGTAAATGAATATTTCATGGTGGGCGATTCACCTTTCTAACAACTCGCTTTGCTGTCGTATGCTATCTATATGTGAGGTCTAATTACTAATCCGTTACACTGTAAGCCACGTTCTGATTGAAACTAATTTCGACTAACTAATGAAATTAATTGAAATGAACTTCTACACGGTAGTACTTTCCAACAAATCTGCTTGCGTTAGTTATTTTCATTTTTCTTTATGATTCATTCTTCCTCATCAATCATAGAAGCATTAACTTAAAATGAACCTAAAGGGATACAAATAAGAATGGGATTCAAGACTGAAATCCAAAGTAGAATTATGATTTAACAATTAGATCTGGCATTGCATTTACAACGTGGATTGAGGTTGTATCTGGAAGACCGCTTTGAACCCATTAGTTCATTCCAACCAGGACCCCAATCTTAATTCTAGATGACTAAAGTATGAGTAGGTATTGATAGACTATTATCCATTATGATTTAATAAGGATAGATACTTATATTTCGAACGAAAAAACGTATGAATCCATTTGTTTCTTTTCAAAAAGATGCCAAGCAAAAAAAATAATGAAATAGAAGCTTTTGAAATCCCCTTCGCACTGAAGCATGAACAGATAAAAGAAAAAAAAACGTGACAGAACGTTTTAAAAGCAATTCGTACATTCCGACGACGTTCAAATAAATGATTTCGCAACTCAACAGAAATGCATAAGATTTTCACAAGCGATAGGCGCTATAGAGCAACATCTTTCGCATCGACCCTTTCCTTCAATTTAGGTACGTCGTGAACCGTAAGCAGCAAAAAAGTATTCGAACGTAAATGCAATAAAATGCCTGCGGGGATTTCTATGCGACTTCCAGTATTGCATACGAACTACACTCAATTGCTGTCATCGATTTGCATTTATTACATATAATGAATCAGTAGGTCAAAAACAACATTACATCTAAAGGCTGACAACAAGTCATAGATATAATCACAATTCTACCATAGAGCAACTCGATTGTTGGGACCATAGACATATATTAATGGACGTGCCTTAGCCGTATGTCGTTGTAATAATTTCTTCGCTCGAAAAGTGAGAGAGATGACGTATAGTTTCGGACTAGTGCTATCTCTTTCATGACACGCTTACGCACTATCGTGAGAGAGATGGATTTTGTCCGAAACTTCGTCCTATCTGTATCTTTTGTTGTACCACAATTCTGACCCTAAGGCACGTCTATTAATATATGTCTATGGTTGTGACCGTATTCTCTATTATTTCTAAGGTTTCCTGTCAATTGGTCCTCGGACTAGATGCTCATACAAGCTCATGGCGCTGTCTCAAAACCCTTTACACCCTCATTAGACATTTTAACAGTGTCTACATATACGTAAACACATATAGGTATATCTTGGTGTATTTTTAAGGAAATGAACAAAACACAAACGTTCTTCCACCTTTTAAAATAATTGGAAGAGAAAGGGGGTAACCACAACAACAAAAACAAACTTCTGCTTCGTGTTAGTAAATTCAAAGTAGCTTTTCGAAGACGAGCATCTCAGTACTTTGAGCAACTTATTGTTTCAATCGTTCTTGGAAATCTTTTAATAATTCATGCATTTGCGTGCTTAATAGGTACATGCATTCATACATACGTAACTCAGCCTGTTTACCTGAAAACGGTCGAGTCGTTTTCTACGTAAGTACTATTAAATGTTCATCGCTTTGTTTTGCGAAACAACGCAAGGCTCATTTGAATACTAAGTGCCACCCACATTGAGGGTTACAATACGAGGGAGGAGGTTTGAAAAATGCATTCTTCGATGTATCTACAGAGACGTATGTACCTACGCGTATTCGGTTACATTTTCTTGAAATTCTCTCCCAGATATGTCAAGCAAGTGATGATGGGTGCTTCAATTTAAAAAAATAAAAGTCCATTCAGCGATATGTCTTTTGATAATTTCTTCACTAATTGCAACTCGCTACTACGCAAATGAAAACTACCAGTGTTGAGTATAAACGAGGTTAGGTACTCTAGCGTCAGCCAGTTAGAAAGAAAAAGATCAACGTTTATCATCAATCAATCCAAATCGGTATAATTCATATTTTGGTAAATATTTTCAAAACGTAACAAGCACAGTTTCTTTTTTTAGTAATCTAAGCTATAATGTTAAACAACCGCCAAAATACCACGTGAAGTTCAACCGCCATTACATGGCGTCAGTTGATTGCTAGTTAATAAAGACCTAAAAGGATTTGAAGCATAATACGAACTAAAAGTTATAAAATTGAAGTGAAAGGTAGACTGTGTGAGTATATGATATATATTGTTTAACATTTATTCTATAAACATGCTTTATTAATATTTTGGTACACTTGAACTACTCAGCTCATGTTCAAACATAAGTGAAATTTAACAAATCCATTTGCTGTTTCATATAAGTACTCCACTCATAACAACATATAAATGACCACACTGTTTACCAGCGTATTATACTATTATAACACCTTTTACCGACTTAAATGATTATTAAATGGCACAAATAGCGTGTATAGGTTAGGTAGGAAAAACAAATGAACGGTACAAGTCGACATGAGTGGCAGCAAATTGGTAAGCCACAACAACCAACAGAAAACTCGATATCGCGAACAGGAAAGCGACGTGTTCCCATAATTAACGTGGCCTCAAAGTTGAACAAACGGAATAAACGAAAAGAGCGAACAACAACACAAAAAAAAAACAAATTCGGATGTGTTCACGTCAAGAGTTACAGCACTGTCATTTACTCGAACCATTCATCACGACCATCTACGATAATCGGTATACGGGGTCTACTAGATACCTCTTAAACTCGAAAATTGAATAATTACGCATAATGTTCATGTAAAGGCTTTTTTTTCCTTTTCTTCTTCCTCAGTCCGCCTCTCATTTAGACTAAAGGAAAAGCTGACAGCGTGGCACGAAAATATCATTTTCGTTACGCTATCACGAACTTATTTATTCCTTGTTTGAAGATCATTTATTAAAAGACGACATATTATACTCAGAAATTAAATCACGAACAAGGGAAGGAAGTACAACATTCCCTTCCAGGTGTGAATTGCCATCCAAGTCCCGAGAGACGGAACCTCAAATTGTGGCACCTTCGCCTCTGGAAAATATCGTACCAACTTAATGTAGTAAAAAAATTATTCGATTTTCCGCGAGAAAAATGCCAATTTATTGCATTGTATTTTTACCGATTCTAGGGGGGTATACTGAGAGACTCATCTTTGGAAAAAAAAATGATCACAATTCATCAATCAATCAATCAAGGAATTCGTACTCTTCTAAATACAATGAACTGATAAACTGTCTCTAAATAATCATGCAAAATCATACTTATTTTACCTCCCTGTTTCTAATTTTATCTTTTCGGTGGACCGGATTGATCCCATTAAAACACAATGTCGCTTTCATCCAATTCAGCGGTTCCTTTTAATATTTACTTCTTCAGAATATAAAAAATAAAGAACACGTCCGCCACTAAAGAGTATACGTAAGAGTGCCTTGATAATCTCTCTTATCTGAGCAAGCTTTTAGGTTTGCTCCGAAGGTATTTAGACTTATTAGAGATAAAGAGGTCGTTTACAAAGCCAACAGCTTGAGATAAGTGCTCTGGAGATATGACACGACACAGCGACGACTACGAAAGGCGAAAGAAAGTTTATTTTGATGGTTAATACCAGAATGCACCAAATGCACCATATTCTTGTCTCTTGTTAATATAATATCTATCTATTACCTATATCGTCCAACTGGGATGGACATTACTATATCTCTATGGGTGGTAATCTATTATTGCAAAAAGCATTGGCTGCCAATAACAAATATTCAAAATCGACAAACATGCATTAGGTATATGGACACTGGCAAATTGCACCAATGCTCACACGACAATATGGTTTCTTTGATGTATGATTACAGTTTTATGTATCAGTACTTAGTGATATCAACAAAATTTTCTAAAAATAATGCCTCCTTCCTTTTCTCTAAACACTTCATAGGTGTATGTATTGAGTACGATCCTCTATGAACGCCCACATATTGTATGACCTGATCCACTTTCTAAACCATACATGTATTTAAATCTAAGTGCAATTTGGTCTTTTTCGTTTAACGAATTAACACGCGCTAACGGTATTCATAAAAATGAATTCCAAGAAGGCTTAACGGATTGCATTATTTAAATTTAATGAGCGCGTCTCTTTCAGTCGGATCGTTAGTGAAGATTCCTTTGAAGGAACGGGTTGCATGATTGTGTCATGTGCAGTCTAATTGAAGAATGAGGTGAGAACGTTCAAAAGGGCGGAATCGCTTTTTTCCGCATCTGGTCACGAAACTACGAAAGCCTAGTGGTTTGACAGGCTCAAAAAGGAAATAATAATGATAAACAGCTCTTCTTGTTTCTAGTACATTCCACTTCTTCACTCTTTAAAAATCGTTCATAAAGTGACTGGGCTATTAATAATCACAACTTAAGATACATTAGATTGAGGTAGGTAACCAAGGGTTAGTTAGAAGATTGGAACAACAAAGATATCAAAATAGCAAAACATAAATCAACAATTCAGAAAGGACCCGAAAATTGCAAAAACAAATCAACACAGAAGCCCAAGGACACCATTCAAGCTAAAAATCCCTGAAGAACTCTCAAATTCATTGACACAAAATGGCTAAAGACCTCTTAAAGGATTGTGAGTTATCTCATCAACAACACCCCGAAGTTTTTTGATTGGGTACATATAATTTGAAGACCGTAGCACAAAACGCTTGGATCTAGATATATGACATGTTGAATAACCAAAAGTGAAATGAATTCAACACCACAGATAAAGCCTGGTTTTACATGTACAATTGCAATGATAAACGAAAATTCAATACGTTAGTAGAGATCAAAGGAATCTCTCATAATGGCAAAATTAGTTTTCATATTGTTGCTTCAGTCGTTCAAAAAAAACTTAGTAAGAATAAATTTTGGCCACAGATACATGTCATCCGTACCCAAAGGATAATCCTGTGTGCATCAAGACTGCACCAGCTCATGATGAATTTAAGAATACCATGAAAATTATGCACACCAATTTGAAACAATATTGCTAAAGAAAAATGGATGTCAAGAGGCTATGACGCATCCCCGATGGACTTTGCCGTTTTGGAGTCAATAAAAAAGAAACTTTCGTCTAAAGCCTTTACAGTTTGCATGGGTTACCGTTTGATAAACCACTTGTTCTGTATACCAACTATAAGCAAAATTTTATGAGTTGGTATGAGTAGTGAGTATAAATCAAATTAGTGTGGGCGTTAATTGAGACCTTTGCAGTGTCTTAAATTAACGTTTTTATTGCCTTGTTAAAGTAGCACCCTCCCTCCAGCTCTGTTCGCGAATTTAATTGCTCAACAGTATTAAAAGCCGTTAGTAGCAATTTGAAATGGAAATTTTATTGTTCGATATTAACGATCAAGAATGATCGAGTAATTAAACGCAGAGATTAGAAAAATGTTTACTTGCCGTGAAATTAACATTTTGCAATATGGTCAAATGAAAATTTGTTTTTCTTCTTTCTTTTCTATCTACCTAGGTACCTACTTATGCGAAGTGAATAGATCCCTTATGTGTATTTATTATGAAGTAATTTAATAACGAACAACCATTCAAAGCATAATAATTTACCTGCAGCTAAAAAGACGTAAGTATTGATCATAGAAAAACAACGTATGGCTAAATGGAAAGTTGTTCCGCATATGGCTCATTTTAATCGGTTTAAAGCATGTTTAAAATGCGAATAACCTAACCACAAATATTTCACGATCCGACATGTTTTCACTTTCCGCATTGCTAATATAAACAATTCTCTTTGCCTTTATTTGTACCGGAAAAAAACTCCAAAAAAGGCTATTTCACAAATTGTATGGGAGAATTACTAAACACAATTCCAGTTCATCGTAACGTACAAATTAAACAGAAATTCAACAATTTAAAGCAGATTAGTCTTTAACAACAGTTATATAACAGATCTGTGTAATTATTGTTATTCGTCACGTATTAAATAAATATCACTCCAGTTACTGAGAACTGTTTATTAGGTCTTTCCCCTTAATCCTCTTAAGGGTATATTAAAATCGTGAGGTGGTGGATTAAGTATCTGTATGTATATATTTATTTTATTAGTTTATGAAGTTTATTTAATCTCTCGGGGTGTAATCTCACCCAAACTTTAAAACTAAATTCATCTTTTTTGGTGAGATTTATCGTCAATTATTTTACAGTTTACACTCAAACCAGGGAAAAAATTAGACATTTTTTTAGTTCATTAACTTGGGCATGTGAGTGAATACGTTGCTAGCTTCACCGAAACGAAAAGTTACCATTGTTTTTACGTTATCGTATAGCTATTTTTGGTAGACAAGGTAATTATAGTCACCGTAGAACAATTATGTTGAGGAAATTGATCGTTAAAAAGCGTATCGAAGTGAGTACAGAAAAATAAATGAGGTATGTGAAGAATCGATCGAGGATCAGCCCTGTTGCGTTTAATGTTTCGGTTGCCGAACGAAGAAAAAATTTACCAAACAAAATTAAATTTGAAACCAAAACGTTTTGGAGCCGGTGGTTAAGCAAAAACTAGTACGCGGCATATGTGTAGTACATGCGTGACTGACTTACCACAAAATTACAACAATGCTCACCGTGTAAATATCAAATTGAGTTAACACGCAAAAAACATATTAAAGACTATTTTTATTCAATAATTTTCTTTTGTTTTTGATAGTATGTCCTTTCACAACAGTTACATAACTTATAGCGTTATGTAAGTGAGCATTTCACGAAGATTTTTATAAACTTGGGTCTTTTTCTGTTGTTGTAAATCTTTCACTTAATTTGTTTACGATTTTCGTGGGAAAACTGAACAAAATGGCAACAATTCCAAATCGGTAACACTACACCTAGTTTTAAATATAATCTTCTAAAAGTAAACAGCAATTTTAAACATGAGTAAAACGACTTGTTGTGATGCTTATTAAAAAGAAAAATAAATTATAGACGCCTCGCAAACGTAACTCTATCCGATGGCTCGCAAACAAACGTTCCAACCTAATCTAACATGAAATCTGATAGGTATTACTTCTTCGAAAAGACTTATTAATTAAATGAATGGGATATTTACGATAAACCTCGTGTTATCTTTTACACCGTTGAGATCTAGACTCTAAAGAATCGAATTTCTGGAGTACTCAACTGAAGCAGCCATGAAACATGGACGGTCAACGCAACGATAAAGAAAAAGTTAGAGGTATTTAAGATGTGGTGTTATAGGTGGGTAAATATTGTGGCTAGAAAACGCTAGAAACTCGTGTACGATTGGATTAAGTGCGTGCTAAAGTTTTGAATTAAAATTTTGAACCAGATATGGATGAACTACCGAATGGTAACAACGGGCCTGGCTTGGCATACAACCTTGGACCAACGATGAATCCCAAAGATATGCCAGAGTTGCCCTAGTGACAACCAACCTTCTGCCAAAGTTAAAATCAATGGTGGCCCAAGGAATAAAATTTGTAAATAAATAATTATTTTAAATAACCAAGATTTATCTAACTTTAGAATTAAAAGAATAATTGTTTATTATGAATTATAAAAAAAAAGAAGAATACAACTGATTCCATAAATATTTACACTAATTCATCTTTATTTCTTTACTGACCGCCGTCACGATCTGGAGTCTCCAGAGATTAACAGATTATTATTAATGATTATCATTATTAATCATTTTTTGATCCGGGTTTATTAATAAAACAATAATATAATTCATATTATTAAAATAAGCTGGGCCAAGATAAATCAGCCGAAGATAACAAAGCCAACTTTGGTCCAGGACTAGGACAGAGAAAACTACCCATTTTTGGTAGAACAATTGTATGCCTAACTTGGTCCAACATTGGATAAACTCCGGTCAGCCAAAGTTGGGTAACCCAATGTTGGGTCAAGGTTCGCTCTGGCAATTCCTACATGGGAATGAGGAGATATCAGAAAGGGTAAGAGAATTCAAGGCGTTATGGAAATAAATAAGAAGGAGTGGTATGATGGTAGGAGCATGAAAGGTTAGTTATATGGTTGGGGTAGTTTCTGGAAAATACAAACTCAGGATGGGAAGGAATAGCCAGTGTCCTAAAGCCTCTCTGATCGTTGTCTTTGGAAATTTCTGGGAAACGGACCTTTCGTCTACAACTTCGCCCAAATTCGACTTAGAATACCAACAGAACGCATCACCTAATTAGAAGATAATTCTGTATTGACGGAATTGAAGTGTGTGTTTTATTAACAGAGTCAATATTGTTGCAAACTAGTCATAAACTTGACGCATACTTGCGGAATTTTATCATCATCGGAATCCCTGTGTGTGTGTGTATCCGTCAAGGTCGGAAACAGGTAAGCAATAAATCCATAATCACGTAGGAGTGAGCAAGTTGATTTTCCGCCATTTAGTATTCACAACGTATAATTATGATTAAAGAATTGAATAACAAATTGCAACACGTCAAGGATGCGCACTTCTCTTTTTGACTTGTATCTATCACGAAACCAATAAACAGAAACACTTGTTCAATGATACTATCTCCATTTCCATTGCACAATTCTTTCAAAAATTACTTCTTAAAATAGAGATAAATAAATATATTAAACGTAGTGAATTTGTTATTTCCTAATAGAGGCCACCCCTTTAAGCGGTCACTTTTCCATTCAAGTTTGTTGACCGTTGTATGACTTCATTTTGAAGTCATTAAAATCGTCAGTATATGTCTAAATTACTGCATATCTTATCCAATTCGAATGAGTAACTGGTTGAAGACAATATTGGGTCACAGTCAAACGCCTAAAGAAAAAATACCTGCTAATTAATCGTTTTGTTCGTTAATTTTCTTATAATTTGCTAATTGCAGGTCTAGGACCGCGGAATGAAAAGAAAATCGCAAGCAATTATTTCACCCGGTAGGTGGCACCTAATTCTCAACACAAATTCTCAGTATTGTTCAGAGATAATTCATAAATTGAGTCGGTCATTCTCAAGAACAGTGAGTTACACTTAATTTGAAAGCATCTAGTGCGTGTAACATCTTCCCCATTTCTTTTGCTGAAGACACGGTTTAATTCGGTTGCTACCTAATGGATCTCCCGTATCCGGTTAGAAGCTTGTAATTTTACGGGTTTCAACAAAAGTAACATTTTTATTTCGGCAATTTTATTACACAAAGAGAAAAACGTTTCAGAAGCTTATTATGAATAAGTAGATATTAAAATTATAGGTGATATACCTTAGGATCCACTTAAAAGTGACTTGGACGCTTTACAGACTACAAATTTTAGGTTATGTTACAATTTGTACAGAGAAATCCTTAATCCCAAATTCTAACCGGTCGATTTGCAGATTTACAATTGTGTAATACCTAATTCTAGTTGCAAATATGCCATTATTTTGATAAAGTATTGTGTTAAAGGGTCCCATTTTGTCTTTGAAATTTTCAAGGTAACAATTTTTCCGGTAATAAAACCTTACACGTCCATTTAGGAAACAGTAACTTTACCATGTTGGCAATTAAAACAGTTTAGCTTAGGTAATTTGTAATTGGATGTAAATCACGGCGTGAGTGAGATAAAGATAGGTCGTTGAAATAAAAAACCGATGGTACTAGAGACATACTTAGTTATGCCACGTCGTATCGTGGGATTGTTTACTTTACCAATAACCTGGTAGTGGACCTCGCCCACCTTAAGGCAAAGGTGCCAAGAGGTAAGTAAACACACAGTTTGTCGAACAATTGGTTTCTTAAATGAGAAAGCGTAAAAATACGCGGAAGATTCCAACCAAATATGTCACACGATTATTAGCACCAACTGGTTTAATGCAGCACTGGTTTCTTCAATATTTCCTTCTAAGGGATTTGACAGACTCCCATCCATAAATGTACCTACTATGATTGTTATAAATACTAATTAACAAAGTAAGGGTTCAAATACCCTCAAATGGCGTTATTTTTTTGTTAAGTGAACTGGGTTAGACTCTAATATGTGTGAAATCTAATATGATAATATCATGGGTATGTTTGTCTGTCCAGGATAACCAAAAATAGGCTTCCCAGTCTTAGATAAGTAATGTCTTGTTTCAGCATTGGCTATCAAGTCGTGGGCCAAGGTTGCTAACTAGGTTTTGGCCGAAGTGACAAACCAGGCATTTGTCATACTTGGCCCACTGTTGGTTGCCAATGTTGGGTTAGTATTGTTCAGTAAGTCTTGGTTCAGCATTGGCTATCCAATCGTGGGCTAAGCTTGGTAACCAGTCTTGCACCGAGGTTACATACTAAGCGTTTGCTAAGCTCCGTCCAATATTGGTTGTCAGTCATGGGTTACTATTGTTCGTCAGGTCTTGGTTCAGCGTTGACTATCTAACCATGGGCCAAGTTTGACAACCAGGCTTGGGCCGAAGTTACACACCAAGCATTTGCCACAGTCGGGCCAATGCTGGTTGCCAGTCATGGGTTACTACGTTCACCAACTGTTGGTTCAGCATTGGCTGTTCAGTCGTGGGCCAAACTTGACAACCAAGTTTGGGCAAAAGTTATGTTCCAAGCGTTTGCCAATTGTCACGCTCAGTCCAATATTGGTTGCCAATCTCGGGTCAGAATTGAAAAATCTTGGTCCTACATGGGAATCTTTAAAGCTGCAAGCCGAATTTACAAAATAATTTTTTATCGGAATGCACATAAATACTCCTAGTGAGGTTTTAGTACGACCTACGAAAGCAGAATATTGACAGATATTAATACAAATTTGGAACAAGTGTAAACTTTTTTGAAGTGCTAACCAAAAATGTTTTAACCAATATGTACTATTGTCTTTCTTAAGTTGAATATTATCAGTAAAAATCAAAATCTATTTAGCTATTCGTTTTTTTTTTTTTGGAAAAAAGTTCATTAATACAAAATTAATTAAAACTCAATTATGTACTTGGGTAGGCACATAAATAATTATAAAACCGTAAATTCACTTCCATTTACAACCAAATAACTTCCTTAATTAACCATAAAAATTTCATGTAATATTAATTAAGCCCAAACTTTACACCAAACCCATTTAGCACTTGTACGTAACATTATATATTTAATGTCGATTGCCATTAGAACTGTAAAATAAAGTTTATTTGAAAGAGAAGCGAAAACTGATTACAAATAATTGTGTAACTTTTTCACTTGCGTATAATGAGGTCATGAGCACTGACCAGATCGGATAATTGGATGATTACACGTTCTGAATTAATTAAAAGTAATTATTATAACTGAATTCACTCGCTTGGGTTTAGCGTCTGATCTAACGTTGAAGTTTCTCACAACTGGAACCGATATCTACTCGATTTACTCAAAGAATAATGTTTTCTCCCTTGATAAAGTACAATTAAGAAGGTTTTGCTTCAATAATAATCAAGTTATTTGTATCGAATGAGTCTGTAATGTGTTGTTAGTTAAAAATTACAATTAAATTTAAAATAGCTGTAATTTACTTGTATGCTAGATTTTCAATAACGCGTTCTAGATATTCCACTTATTTTTAATGTACATTCAAGAAAAACCGAATGGCTTGAGTTTTTCTTTAATTTGTAAGCTTTATACGTGAAGTAATCGATTCAAGTTTGTTCAAGAAGAATTGTTAAATATTGAAAAATAGAATGCAAAGCATAAATGTTCAAAAATGGGATGAACATTAGGCACAACACCTGATAAGTAATGTTATGAAAATCTGACCTATTTAACTAATAATTTCCTTATAATGTTACCCCCTATTCGGAGACTATCCTGTTTTAGTTCGTTTTTTGACCAACAGATAACATTACGAAAATATCACCTATGATAAGTAGATGATGCATTATTCTATAGCATTGTACTGTAAGTACACAGTTAAAATTCAGTATAATTCAATTTTCTTGGAACAGCACGCCCTCATTATGACTACACAACGCCTATGAATAATTCCAACAAAGTAATTTTCAAACGGCACCAAACAACAACCTAACAAGATGGGATGGTCCCGAATGTAGTGACTGAACAAACAAAAAAAGGATGTAAATAGTAACCAGAACATAATTGATTATAATGTTCAGATGAATGATAAGAACATAAAATCTTTATAGTGAAGTCCTCTGTCGAAAAACAGAATTGTTTCGGTTATAGGTTAGGTACAATGGTACTGAGTTTTTTTTTGTATTTTAATTTACTTTAATTTGCTTCTAAACATATAAAATCCACGCCTTTCAAATTTTGCCGCACCCTTAAAAGACGTTTTCAATTAATTATTGTCAAACACAACAAAGTAATTACCAAGAAGATTGTTCAATAGTAGTCCAGTACAGCACTAAAATTTTATGCTTTTAATAAGATAGGCATTTAGAGCTAGTGAAGATAAATGAATCTCCATTATTTTTAGGATAATTAACGTTACCATATTTAAATGTACAGATATAAAACGAACGTAGCTGATGATATTTCAATTTAAAGTTGTGGCGATATCTAAAGAAAAGGAAGTTTCAACTCATTTGGTACTTGATTGACATACGATATCTATGAATATGATTACATTACCCATTCAGAATACATTAGGCTACTGTGATACGCTTTTTATCAAAACTTTTGTCATAACAACTAGCTAATGTTTGTTGTTTGTAAGGCTAACTATAAAGCTTAATATGGTGCAGGTCATTGACTGTGTACCAACTACAATAAGCCTTTAAGGACGCCGATCCATACAAATTCAATTTAGGTACCTTAAATGGAACCATTTTACGGTCCGATAGAGTGTTTCAGTGAACGGTCTTTTTGTCACAGAAAACGTTTACTTGGAGACTTAAAATGACTGTTTTTTGTTGAACGCTGGTTAACTTCGTGATCTATTGAAGACGTGATATATTTTTTGGTAGTAAAAGCAAACCTTATACTTCAACCTTTTTGTCAACGAGATTGTCAGACTGTAGTTTCCTTTATAAAATATATCAAAAATCCACTGAAACATGAACTATTGAAAATTAAAGTGAAAAATTAAATAAATAAGGACGCAGTTATGATACAAGTACGACTTAATTTACAGAAAACTGTAAATCACTACATAGTATAAAACAAAGTCGCTTTCCCGCTGTCTGTCCCTATGTATGCTTAAATCTTTAAAACTACGCAACGGATTTTGATGCGTTTTTTTTTTTAAAGATAGAGTGATTCAAGAGGAAGGTTTATATGTATAATACATGCATAATATAGTAGGGAAACGCTGATAATTTTAGAGGTTTCTAATGTGATGTCGTAAATAAACACATTTTTTTGCGCTTACATTGCAAACGCTGGCTGAACCCTACGAGGTAGATCAAAATAATGTACTAAAACATTGTACATCTTAAAAGGGTCTACAAAAAAGTCCCGGATGGTATGTCTATCCCTTAGGGACAACCCACAATAACCATTTTTATCCTTTACTTTTTATGAGAAATAAAGGCAATACAGCATTAATTCTTATCCAATTAAGTACCTTAAATACATTTTGCATTTAATATAGATCAATATGACCCTTTACAGCATGTAATTTAAATGAATATTTTCGAAGATATTACAGATTTAAAATGCAGGGACATAGCGGTTGCGTCGGTACCGGCCGGGAGGCCGGTTTGTATTGTCTAATGACAAAAAACTGTGAATGTTGTATATAAAGATATTCTGTTGTATATTTAGTATGTTCAGGGGGTATCTTTTGAAGATTTCCCCTTTTCGATAATAATCTAAACAAAACAAAAATATATTTAGTATCAGCATTGCACCCGTGCGAAGCTGGGGCGGGTCACTAGTGTACCTATGACGTTTAGGTCAGGTTAGGATTGTGGGAGACCTTAAAACCTAATTTTATTTAGCGTAGCGTCGATTCAGAGTACTTCTATCTACACATACAGGCATTTGTACAAATAAACTATGAAGCCAAATAAGTTAATTCACTTTAAAAAATTACGAGGGATCGACCGTTTTATTGTGCTCCCATTAATAAGTCTTTTATTCAATAATGAGACCTAATGATGCGTTTTAAATAGATGACATTTAAAAGATTAGGTTGATTCGACTCTTCTTCGATGATGGGTCCCGGTAATAAAAAACAATAGAGATGTTAGGCGGGGTGTGGCCTCATTGTAATGGTCCATTAAAAATATTAAATTGCGATATCGAGTTACTCAGAAGAATGTGACTAAGCGTTATTCAATTAAAGGCTTTTTATAACTCAATTGGTTTCGATAAGGTATCCACAGATCAAAATTAAAGATTTGAAATGTAACATGAGAATGTGTAAGGGAATGCTTAACATTGTAGTTGGAGTTTTTCTTGTGTCTTTAGCAATGAGTGACCTACTGCTTATGCTAAATTACTTTAATAATCAACTTGAATTGAAGCTTTGAGACCCTCGTTGATATTGGTCTGCACGAATATTGATCATCATACTTTCATCTCTAAAATGTCAAATCACGTAATCTTACTTGGTACGGCCACCAGAAGGCGCATCATTTTTGTCACTTCCTTAAGGTCGTCAGTCCAAATAATGGAGAGGACATGGAAAGCCTAATGTCAGCCAAACAGAAGGCTCTAATTGTCAGATAAATTCTATCATCTTGAACTCAGAAGGTCGCCAGTCCTAAGACTGGATGTACACGCTTTCTATCCTGAGCTAATCTTCGCATTTTTCTAAGTTTATTTTCATAATATTCTTGCATAAGCAGTAGAGAACACCTAGGATTAGGACACATCCAAAGAAAAACTAAGTCACAATGACAGATGGTTCTCTCACTGTTTTCGTAAGGAAGGAAAAGGTGTAATTATGAAAACACATAATTTTAATAAAAAGTAACTTGCTAAAATAAATCCAACTGGGTTTTATTACCATCTATTTTGTAGCAAAATTGGAATTAAGAATTGCTTTTTATTAGATACACTAACTTGGCGTAACAAATTTACGAGGGTGGATTGATAAGTTTCCGGCCTGACCAAGAAAAACAAGGTTTTTAAAAATTTTTTTTTTTTATTTCTCAACATAATCTCCTCCAAGGCTGATACATTTCTCATAGCGGTGTTCCAGTCTATTAATGCCATCTCTATAGACTGATTCGTCAAGCTCCTCAAAATAACCATTTACAGCTTCGATTACTTCTTCATTGTCCGCAAATCTCTTACCGCCAAGCCATTTTTTGAGATTAGGGAACAGAAAATAGTCACTCGGGGCTAGGTCTGGAGAGTAAGGAGGGTGCGGCATCAATTCAAACTTTAGATCGTTGATTTTAGCCGTCGCAACGATTGACGTGTGCGCTGGTGCGTTATCGTGATGAAACAAGATTTTTTTCTTCGCCAGATGAGGTCGTTTAATTTTCACCTCGTGGCTCAAACGTTGCAATAAGTCTGCGTAGTATTGACCAGTGATAGTATTACCCTTTGCAAGGTAATCAATGTATATAATACCTCTTGCATCCCAAAAAACAGTAGCCATAACCTTGTTCGCCGAAAAAATTGTTTTTGCCTTCTTTGGAGTTGGTTCCCCTGGTCCAATCCACTGTTTAGACTGTTCTTTGGTTTCAGGAGTGTAGTGGTGGACCCACGTTTCGTCAACGGTTACGAATCGACGCAAAAATTCGCTTGGATTACGCTTATACAATGACAAATTTGCGGTAGAAATGTTTTTTCGAATCAATTTTTGGTCGACTGTTAGCAAACGCGGCACCCATCTTGCACAGAGCTTTTCCATATGCAAATGTTGGTGCAAAATATGTTGCACACGTTCATATGACATCTTACAGGTCTCAGCTATCTCACGCACTTTCAATCTGCGGTCTCCCAGCACTATTTGATGAATTTTTTCGATCATATCTGGAGTTGTGACCTCAACGGGGCGTCCTGAGCGAGGCCCATCAGAGGTGCTCACACGACCCTTTTTAAACTCGGAAACCCACTGCTTAACGGTTGAATATGACGGGGAGGATGTCCCCAGTGTTGAGTCCATCTCTTTTTTAATTTCCTTCGGCGTTAACCCCTTCAAATAAAAGTATTTGATGACAGCACGATTTTCCTGCTTTTCCATTTTTACGAAAACCACAGAGGCGTCTTGTTCAGCGTGCTGTCAAACCTACACTAGCAAGGAGATCGGGCTGAAACTATAGCTACAAGCTATCCAAGGATGGTACTATAGAATGTCACCTCAAGGTAGGCCTAGTGGCGTCATCTCTTGGTTAGGCCGGAAACTTATCAATCCACCCTCGTATTTCGGTTTTTCGACATAGAAAGCTATGAATACCACAACTCATTGTAACAAAAACCAATTGCAATAGGCACTCAATCAATTTAGGAAATAATAAACTTTCACAATCCTTTACGCATAATTTTCGTTTTACAGTACCCAATTGGTCATGTCCTCGCCATTGAAACGTAACGTTTTATTATTTTCTGAATAAAAATTACAATAAAGTAAACAGTTCTAACACTAGCAAAATCATCATCATCCTGTTTCCTATAACGATACCACAAAACGAAGCGAAATCGGCAAGGAGAGATGGTTATGGCATTCATGGTGTTCCATCTCAAAAATTCAAAAATATCTACACCAACTCAAGGTTATGACCCTTGAAATTCTAAATTATCCTTTTTAATTTGTTGTCTATTCACAGGAGGGCAAATTTTAATTACTTTTTTACATACAACAAAAACTTTTTTATATCCAATGACATCAACTGTACCTGTTCATGATTTGATACCTTGAATTTAATACTGTATTCTTTTATTTCGTATTTAAATTGGTTTATCTGCATTCTCGAGATACCAATTTACAAAACTGGGTAACACAAAACCCTTGCGGTACTCCAAAGCGGCGATATTAAATAAGTGGTATTCGTTCTGTTATTATCTACAGCTGTGTATGAAGTATGTTCAGGGGGTATCTTTTGAAGATTTCCCCTTTTCGATAATAATCTAAACAAAACAAAAATATATTTAGTATCAGCATTGCACCCGTGCGAAGCTGGGGCGGGTCANTTTTTTACATACAACAAAAACTTTTTTATATCCAATGACATCAACTGTACCTGTTCATGATTTGATACCTTGAATTTAATACTGTATTCTTTTATTTCGTATTTAAATTGGTTTATCTGCATTCTCGAGATACCAATTTACAAAACTGGGTAACACAAAACCCTTGCGGTACTCCAAAGCGGCGATATTAAATAAGTGGTATTCGTTCTGTTATTATCTACAGCTCTGCAAAAGCAGCATATGGCACCTAGCGAACAGCCAGTTACGTTCAAATTTAATAACGAAAATGCCGCGAGGAAACCCATTCTCCAGCTTTAAGGTCTGGCAGATCGTGAAATTTCAATCAAGTTGAACATCATCCTTACACTAGAACGCCTACTTAGATTATTGCTATATAATAACGTTTCATATAGATAGCACTCCATCTCGGAAAAATTTGTACCGTAACTTTTTAAAACAGCTCTTCTAAAATTTATTTTCATTCAACACTTCGACAAAGGACTTTAAAAATGAATTAGACAAAATGGAATTGAGAATATCAATCTATCTAATTCGCAAGCAAAACAATTAGTACTAAACAAACAAAGGGTAAGGGGTAGAGCCGCTGTTACAGTTTTCTTCTACTCTTCTACTCTGTCGTAACATACCCATGGTTTAATTTATCCACTCGCCGTTAGATGGTTATAGGTTCTTATCTTGTTTTTTGTTATTTATAGCAAATCGTCGTATCGAAACATTAAATTTGAATATTACGTAAACGGTTTTTATACTTTCAGTCCTCAATTAAATTTTGTAGCATGAATAACTTCCAAAATTAACTTTCAATTCTCATAAAATTACGGGTTGTTTCTTATGGGATACCTACCACGAAAGCGTTGAAACTGAAAATTGACTAATCACGCATTTGACTTGATTCGATCATATTTCTTTCCCGACAACAATTTCATTTATACAGCTAAAACCAAAAGGCGGAATTCCTTATTCCAAGCACACAGACGTGAAAAAGATTGTTCTTCAAGAAAGAAAAGACACCGAAGCATGAAAAGTCCTGTTTCTAGTTCACCCACGACAAACTTAATTTAAAGAAATTGCCATTAAACCATGACGACCGCGTGTATTCGAGTGTGAAAACGGCCGTGTTCCTGTGTTGTTGTTTTTGTACCTACACATCATAGTACGTAAGTCAGAATCTGTCGGTCGGCATGATCATCATCATCATCAACATCATGGTCCCTGACACACGGGGCAAGGAAGCAGCAAACGAAGCAAAAAACACGATACCAAATGCGATTGTTATGCTTTAAATAAGTACATTAATTGCTCACTTTTATTCAAATTAACTCTCCTTAGTAAAAACAGAAAATAGTGAATCTTATCGAACATAAAAGGAAAACAGTTTTATGCTTCATTAAGTAACACGTGAATATTCAATGTAATCCTGCGGAAACTGCTCATTCCTTTCGTCTGGAGATTCGCTGGTATGGGTTTTGAGACTGGTAGAACTGTTTTTTCTTTACGACAACCCTGAACCCATCCCTGATTCTGACTCCATTCCTTCAAAACAGGCGGAGATTCAAACATACGGGCTTTGAGACTGATGGTCCTGTTTTTTTTTTTCAACGATAACCCTGAACGCGTCTCTGATTCTGACTCCATTCCTTGAAAACACAGTCAGATAACCCAGAATGTAAAAAATGTGTTTGAAGCACAGTTCTGTATAGGTAGAAAATGATAACGATGAACGAAAGGTAAAGCAAAATTTATACAAACGTTTCAGATGATACAAATACCGTAGATACAAAAGGTTAGCAACGAGGAGATATTGGAAAAATTAGGAGAATAGGGAACGCTGTGGAAGTCAACACGGCAAAATAATGGAAGAGGACGGTACGACATGTTCTGAGACATGATGTAGAAGATAGAGTCATTTTAGAAGCACACAAAGGTGTACATTGGATTACTGGTTAAAGATTTAAAATGTTCTTGTTAATGATAAATGCAAAAGTGGATTCACCATAGCATGAAGTAGATGAATATACAACTAATTTTTGAAATGACGCCCCTGTTATGAATATCAATGAAAACTGCACCAAATACCCCAAGTGGTTCTCAACTATGATTAAGGTCACATGAAGACACCTCTCCTTCCTATCTTAGTAGTAGAATTTTAATTGAAATGATGAGAGAACACGATAAATGTCAGTTTTAACTAAATATCAACGTTACATTGCAAGTAGAAAATTCTAAATAACACAACCTTGAATTTTCACGACAGAATAAAGATCACGCGAAACATTCGAAATATCAAATAGAAGTTAAGGTCGCTTTTAGGACCTCTTCGCAATCTGATTTTTATGAATTCCACAGTGACGTATAATTACAAAAGAATTCATTTGCTAATAATAAATAATGATTGTTAATTGTTCTTTACTGTATGTGACGATACTGCCAAACCTTTTTTTAAATAATTTATTCAAAAACGATTTGCAATGCAAAACTAAAATTGAAACGCGGTCGAGATTATGCTAATGATAAACAATCTGTGGATATTTAAACAAATAAAAATAACACGTAGGAACGTATCCCACGTGTCTTCTATGTATCTACAGCATAGAGACATTTAAAAACCGATGTTGCAATTGCCGAAATTATGCACAATCTGAAGGTCGTCTAAACAAATTGTAGCCAAACCTCAATATGTTGGATTTTTCTTTACCGGTCCACAATTTTTGTAGATAGGTACATATCGTTTTGTTTTGGGTAACACCAAAAAGTACACACTTAAAACTTCTAAAAACATTCCTTGTAAGTTTGATATTTTTATTGTCATGTTATTTTCCAAAAGTATTTGTTACAAAAGCTGCATTTAGAACAGGAATTAGCAGTAGTCGATCATTTTAGTATCCATGTGATAATTTCGTCCACAATTAAAGCTAAAATGCGCTAATTAATAATGTCACATTACCATTCTAACAACGCTAGCACTTTTGTTGGAGTAAACATCATCAAAAAGCAAAATATTTACGATTGTTAGGAGGTCAGCATGTAATTTCTACGATACAATTTAAACTAGAAAATACATTAAGAAAGCTAAATACAATTTAAAATCGAAGATGTGTCTCCAATCCAAAAACGTATATGCTGTTCGATGAAAATAACGTTTAAATCGCACCCAAAGACATTCTGAGAAAAATCAGACGAAAAATCCGGAATTATTTGTAGAATCACTTCAACATCCGTATGAGCTTTAGCGGTAATGTGTTGTGTAAACAAATTGTGCTCTGTAGCTTGTGAGAAAGACAAACAAAACAGTTGCACGAGGAGTTATTAAAGTCCAGACCGGTCTGGAAACACATGGCAATCCCATCTTACGATCAATCACCAGGTAACAGAAGCAATCATTAGAAAACGATGGTCTTTAAATCAGACAATGAAAAGTAGTACGTAATTTAGAAAGAAATGAGTCAAACTTTTAGAATTAATGTAACATAAGTGCACCATGGAAGTGAGTGACTTCCAATTGACAATTTAGTAAATAGATTTGCTTGTTCCAATTCCTACCTTAAGATTTTCTAAGACGAGTTGACATTCCTTAACAGGAACAGAATCGGAAATTTGTAGTACAAAGTCATCATAAGCACCATTGATAAGTTCCATCGCATTTGTGGAAGTTGTGAGAAAGATGATGAGGAAGATTTTCAGATTCATTTTGGGACCAATTCCAAAGGAAAAATAAAACGATTCACAAACGCAGAAAACGACCTAATAACTGTCTTACATTTATGTCTAATTGTTCATTTTATAATCACATAACAGTATAAAAAAACACAGAACTGTTCAATGTTATCACGAATACGTTATCGCTCTGCTTGTGTTAAAAACAATCGTTTTTTATTTTTTAGTTTACTGAAGACTGAAACAATGGCTAAACGGTTTATGGTCACTGCAACGGAAACAATAATAAATGCACTCACTGTTCCTCGACCACACAAGAATATACCTAATGTTAAGTAAATTAAATTCAGTCACAAAAGTTTAAAAAAACACCAACGGAAAGTAATCTTCATTCAGTCTATTGATTAAGCAGGCAGTGGTGGTAACCTAGGACAACTACGATAACAACAAACAATCGAGCGCGCTTGTTATTTCGGGGGTTCCACGGTTTAATAATCGCGCGCCGGAAGTGTTCTTGAGCTTTTGCGGGAGCGTCCACAACTAGCAACAACTGGAGAGCGACTGATGCCAGTGAAGAAGCGCGCGTCAAGAAGCGCAGCGTTAACAGTGAAGCTCACTCCCACTATTCAAGAACCTCAAGAATGCCGGATGGACGGACAAAGTCGTAACCACGAACGAAGAACGAAGGCTGAAGGAAGAGGTTCTGACGGTAAAGCACGGGAACCGACGGTACCACAAAAGAACGTAAACGTAACAGCGGTAGCAGCGCCTCGGGCAGCAAACTTTTACTCCCACCATACATGCACCTTCAAACGACCTGCAGTGCATATCGAGGAACGATTTTGGAGTTTCGGGGTTGCATAAGGAGGGAGCTTTTAGGAGGTTTTACACTTCATGGACGATATTAGGCGAATGCTGAATTTTGAAGAGCTATTGATGTATGAGGAATGACAATTAAAAGAAAATCAATTTAAATCCACCAAGATAAACTCTTCAACATATGATTTTGTCAAGAGTGTTTTCTTATTTTCCAGAGATTATGCTAGATTTAGGTTTATAATAAATATAAATGCTACTAATTGTCATTGGTAGTAGAAGCTTTTAAACAGCACGAAAAGCTTTTAAAAAAGTTTGTCCAGCATCGATCCTGAAGTGATGCAGAATCTCCATCTCAGGAATAAATGAATGATTTATTATGATTGATGGAATCTACGTTTTCTTGATGGAAATTCATAATCACTTAATAAATAAACTCAAATTAATTACTTCTGAAGAAATCTCAATGAGGCGAAACAATTGTAAAGTTTTTATTAATATATTTGTGGAAATTAATTTGAGTTTATTTATTAGGTATTGAGATATAGCAGTATTAGCATCTAGCAAGGAGGACCTAGAGATAGCTTTAAATAAAATGGAAGCGGTACTGACAGATCAGTACTGTATGAAAATAAATAAAAGTAGAACTAAAATACTCATATGCAAGGGAAGAAAAAGTAGGGAAAGAGCGAATATAGGAGACGAAAAATTAGAAGAAGTGATTGATTTTAGATACCTAGGAAGTCAGATAAGTGAGGATGGAAGGAGTGGTAGGGATATAAAGCAGAGGATAGCGCAGGGTCGTGTCGCCTTTAATAAAAAGAAGTCACTTCTATGCTTGCGAACGGTTAATTTAGAAATTCGAAAAAGGTTGTTAAAGGTGTATGTTTGGAGCACGGCGTTGTACGGGTGCGTAACATGGACAGTGGGAGCGGCGGAAAAGAAAAGGTTAGAAGCGTTCGAAATGTGGTGTTATAGGCGGATGATGAGGATATCGTGGGTAGAAAAGGTTAGAAATGAAGAGGTATTGGAAAGAATAGGAAAACAGAGGACTCTATGGAAGTCAATAAGAAATAGGCGAGATAGGTTGGTAGGACACCTTCTCAGGTATGAAGGTCTAGTCAGAGACATATTAGAGGCAGAAACAAGAGTTAGGAGAGGTAGGGGTAGACCTAGATTAGATTACTGTTCGCAAATAGTGAAGGAACTGGGTTGTTCTAGTTTTAGGGAAATGCGAAGTTTAGCTCAGGATAGGAAAGTGTGGAGGTACGTGTCCAACCAGTCTTAGGACTGATGACCTTATGATGATGATATTAGGTATTGACTTATTAGATGCTCCGTTTGATTTTGGATTGTCAAAGTTTGATTTTAGTTAATGAGATGTATGTGTAATGCAGAAGTGTTGATAGAACTGTTACCACAACCATCATGAGGATGGAATTGTGTTCATCATGGTCAAAAACCATCAGTCTGATTATATCCTGCGATTGACTTTCAAAATAGCTTTTGCCAGCTGTTTTTGGTTAATCATTCATAATCAACAAATCCTTTTCGAGATGACACCACATTTTACCTTTACTATAAACAAAGCGATTTGAGGAATTGGCATGTTGACTTTCTTATTATTAAATGTTTATGTTTCGAGATCTTGACAGTATACAAATTAATTAGGCGTTGAAAATTAAGTACGAAGTTGTTCAATATTAAAAAAAAAAACGGTTGCAAATTGATATTTTCAGAATATCTCAGCATTATTAATAAGCATTCCATCTGGTCGCAAGTTACTATCAGTAACACCAAAGACTGCTTGGACGCCCATCTCTACTTCTTTTCATATTTCTCACAAACTAGAGCACCAACAACAACAACAACAGAAACTTTATCTACCTACTTTTCCTACTAACTTATCTCGCCTATTCCTTATTGACCTCCTTAGCACTTTTTGTTGTCTTACACTTTGTAATACAGTAAAATAATGAAGAAAACAAACCTTTATTCCACCAGTTTATTTTTACCAGCTTTCTTTGTGCAATTCACTGAGATGCTGTTGTCTTTCGATGTAGGATCAGTTTATAGTAATCAACAAAAATATCAAGTTACTTAGCCAATTCGATAAGCTACAAGATAAGGAACAAAAGCACACCACTTCCTTTCTTCCTTTGTTCGTCCAGAAACGATATCAATACTTGCTAAACCCGTTCAATTAATAAGAGGCAAATCTAATGGTTTGTAGATACAGTAAACTATGTAAGCGTTACGAATATGCAAAGGAAACTGCAACAATTTAGTATTACTTTCAAGCAAAAAGGCAAGAAAATCTTCATTTTCAGTGCCTGGAATTCAGTTTTACTCCTTGCATCTTCGTTGTTTTGTTGAAATATTAATAGTAGTCAGCTACATATATGTCAAATTATCTCTGTAATACGAACAAGAACAATGTACATGGGTGTCTATTGTCTAATATTCATGGCGGCCTACTAACCGTGAAATCACACAAAAAACATCTTTTAAAGTATCGATTAATCATTAACCAAATACGTGTTTAGTTTTGGGTGCTAAAGTTTCACCAATGACAATGTTTAATGCATTATATGTACACAATAGTATCATTGTTTGCCCGCCGTTAGATAAGCAATTACGGTATTTATAATATATGCATAGCATTGCTTCTGGTGATTCAATTTTTTGTCAAGATCTAGATATTACCCTACACTTCACTTGATCTGATAATCGGAATTCAATAAATCTAAAATCGAATAAAATGTGGAACATGTTAAACATTTCTCTTTCACATTGTTCGATGGAATGTGATTCATTTAAATTATGCTGTAATATGTACTGTCGATGTACACAATTTTACAAAAATTTTATCCAACTAAAATAATTCTACTACCTGCTGAAGCTGTACCACAGTATACGAAACAATAAATTAACCCAGGAATTACCTAAGTACTTAATAACTGGCCTGCACTTGTGAGAAAGATACCTACCCATCATGAGTCAGTTTTCTTCGAAACTGAGTCCTTTCAGAAAGGAATAAATCAAACTTACAAATGACTGGCTACATTTTATGACTTCATGCGGCATTCCTTCCTTAACAAGTAATAAACCGCTACAATTTCGGACACGTTCAGGCAAAAGAATATTCTAAATATATAAAAGCTTTCATTATAGTGTCTACTTTTCTTCCTCCATCAAAAAAATAACGTAACAAGCCAAAAACCGCTATACATATCTTCTCATTCCTTTATCTGCACACAATACATATACGACACACACACACGCATCCACCAACCCACCCGTTACCACCCACCCACCTACCACCCTACACATACACACACACACACACACACACACACAAAATTATCATATCCACATCGGCTGAAGAAAACCTTCATTGACCACAGAACAGCCTGAGGTTAAGGAGTTTTAGTTGGTAGATCCAAGGATTCTTCTCAGGAATCCCACACTACCTACTACGAGGATCAATTGTTTGTATATGTTTCTTCACGTTTTCACTTTATGTATTTCGTTACTAATGATAATGCTTTTTTGACCTATCGCCTTCAGATTAAGTTACTGCTCCTGCCTCTAATCTTCTTGGTAGTCATGTAAAATAGTTTGCTTTCATGGTGAAAGATTGTACTGTTTTACTGAATTTTTAACTGGCAATTAAAGATTGTGGAAGACAAATCTTAATCCCCTCCTTCAGGAAGATACAAAATTAGATTATTCCATTTGACACTTGGTCGATTTTCGTGATTGATTAATTAAGAAGATATCGAAACTACGTATCCGGGATTCCGAAGCTTAGCTGAATTTGAAATGCCCTTTATCAAATTCCAGTAAATAATACCATCAAGTGTAGATGCATCGGTTGCATTTCTGGGCAAGGAGACGCGATCAGTGAACGTATTTTGAGGAATGAATCGGGCCAAACGAACGCGTCAGCATCAAAGCAGCAAAAGCGGTCGATTCCGTTACCGTGGCTTTTCAATTTGATTAAAATAATTGGACGATCACGTGATGACTACAGCTATTTACTTGGATTCAATCCAAATCCCGACTCAAACTCCCTGATAGAAGGCGAACAACACAGCCGCAAACCACCTCTCACAATGTTCTATACGTACATAAGTGTATATATAGACAAATGTTATTGTTACTTCCGTATTTCGAATCTTCTTACCATGATTTAACATCACACCTACATATAGGATACAATAATAACCCTTTATTATTTAAAAATTTGTGTAATAAGACTGAAGAAATAGTATCTGTCTTTACAACCCATAGACATCACCATAGGGTCGTCAGTCTTAAGACTGATTGGACACGTACCTCAACTCTTTCCTATCCTGATCTATATTTGCATTTCCCTTAACTATTTGTGAGCAATAGGTCTACCTCTACCCCTCTTAACTTCTAGATCTGCTTTCAATATGTGTTTCTAACTAGCCCTCCATATCTAGGGTGTCCTTTCAACCTATCTCTCCTATTTCTTATTGACCTACCCTTTCTAACACCTTCTCCTTTCTAGCCTCTCCATCCATGGTATCGTCATCATTCGCCTGCAACACCACATCTTGAACGCTAACCTAACTTTTCTTTTCCGCCACGCTCACCGTCCACATTTCGCCCTCGTACAGAGGCATTTTTGTTAAAGGTAACTGGACCCTGAGGTGTTTCCTCTGTTTTATATCTCTACTGCTCCTTCCATCCTGAATTATCTGACTTCCTGTAGATATCGAAAATCAATGACTTCCTATAATTTTTCATCTCCTTTATTTGTATTCACTCATTCCCTACTTGTTCCTTTCTGGCATACCAATATTTCTGTTTTACTTTTACTTACTAGTATTGCTTCTTGCAATTCTGCCACAAATACGACAAACTATTTATAGTGAATCTATTTCGGTGTAAACTGAACCGTTAGACAATAGAATCTTCACATTGTCTATATTTAAATTATTAACAGTTCGTTAGAGTGCAAACATTTGATAAGGTAATGAACATTACAGCGTATGTCGACAATCTTAACGCTTATCGAAACAACAAAGAGAGAGCGCGCTTTGTGGCCGTTTAGCGCTCCACATTATCTGATAAAAGCGACCAAGTCTAAAGGCCCAAAGGCCCGTTTAAACACCTATCTTTATGACAAAGCACGTTCGGTAGCACACACACACACACGGACCTTTATCGTGGCAAAACAAACGGTCACCATTCTCATCTACCATTCGTATTCCGTCCACTCCGTGGAGCTGAGTTATATCCATTGAGAAGTTAAAGGTTAGGTAGTTTAAAGAAAGCTTTTTATGTATTTGTCGAAAGACCAATCTGTACTCATCATCATCATAAGGTCGTCAGTCCTAAGACTGGTTGGATACGCACCTCCACTCTTTCTTATCCTGAGCTAATCTTCCCCATACCCTAAAACTTGGACATCCCACATTCTTAACTATTTGCGAACAGTAATCTAATCTACGTCCACCTCTACCCCTCCTAACTCCCGTTTCTGTCTCTAATATGTCTCTGATTAGACCTTCATGCTTGAGAAGGTGTCCTACTAGCCTATCTCGCCTATTTCTTATTGACCTCCACAGAGTCCTCTGCTCTCCTACTTTTTCTAATACCTCTTCATTTCTAATCTTCTCTATCCACGGTATCCTCATCATTCGCCTATAACACCACATTCCGAAAGCTTCTAACCTTTTTTTTCCGCCGCGACCACTGTCCATGTTTTGCACTAATCTGTACTACAATTAAATAAAAACACTCATAAGTTTTACGAAACTACATTTTTTTACATGGGTCAGGGACGGATTTTAAGTCCCATGTGCCTAACTCAAGACGTCTTGACAATGGCAGTACAATATCATAACTTAAATCGCTTTGAGTTCCGTGATAATATCAATATCATTGGTAGAAAAAGTATACAATGTCTCAGAACGAACGTTTAATTCCTCCCTTGATAATATAATAATTAATTTATACCACCCCAAAATCCATCCATCTATTTTTGAACGTCTTCTTCATCCATGAAATTCTAAAAAGGTTGTAAAATAAAAATTCTTTACAAATTCATTCTAAGTGGTAGAAATTGTCTTCCATCAAGTGCAGTCTTATTAGAAAAAAAAAAAGATTACCGGTTGTTACAGGCTTAATAAGATAACAGTAACTGCATGGTGCATCGTTTACTGCATTCTCGTTCCAAGCAAGATTATGAAATTTATTACTGAGCTATTAGATATTTAACTTTAGGTGTATACATATACCATACGTCTCCATGTAGAAACAAAGAGTAGAATCCCGCGCTTGCCATCTGTTCAGCGAATCAAGTCCGCATGCATGATAGAGCCATTGACGGGCGCCTATATCTTTAATGCCTTCGCATTGGATTACTAAGTATAACAGTAGCCTCACACAAAAGGTTCTTGAAAATTACTTGTAACCATATTTAAATTTATCCCAACTTAATTTGACAACAGAAACAACTTTTTAATGACTTTCAAAATACTTTTTCTTTTTAGTTAGAAATGAGGTATTAGAAAGAATCGGAGAACAGAGGACCCTATGGAAGTCAACAAGAAATAGGCAAGATAGGTTGGTAGGACACCTTCTCAGGCATGAAGGTCTAGTCAGAGACATGTTAGAGGCAGGAACAGGAGTTAGGACGGGTAGAGCTAGACCTAGATTAGATTACTGTTCGCAAATAGTTAAAGACGTGGGTTGTTCTAGTTCTGGGGAAGATTAGCTCAGGATAGGAAGGAGTGGAGGTGTGTGTTCAACCTGTCTTAGGATTGACGACGTTATGATGTTGATGACCACGGCCGTTTCGCCATTCTGCCATCGTGCTTCATCAGAGGATTGTAATTTAAAATTCCCAATTCACTATAACTCTTACTTCTTGCACATGCAACTGCCAAATTTTAATTTGTAAACTACAGATTAAAGTTGATCATCTATATAATCTTATAAACTTATGCAGTAGTGACTGGTGGTATCATCCTCAAGGGTAAATCAGACTAAATAGGACATGTCGTGAAAGATTTGAAATTGGATATCCCCATTAGGGATTCATTAGGCTAAATAAGACATACCGTTAAACGGTGTCCACACTAGGGTCTGATCAGTCTTAATAAGGAGCACCGTTAAACGATTAAATTAGGATGCCCACATTAGGGTCACATTACTCTTAATGATCACGCAGATAGGGTATCCAGATTAGGCCCCAATCAAACTAAATAGGGAATACTGTTAAAGGATTGAGGTAGGGTATCCACATTAGTAGATCCGTATCCAGGGTCTTCCCGAACACATTTCCAGTGTCTGCTTTTTTTTAGACATTTCACTTACTATTTATTTTACTGACAATAACTGAGCATATCTTTGATACATCCCCACATGCACCAAGGTCATCCATTCGTCGAGTCTCGTCTTTGATAATAATTCTAAATAGAAACAAGTTTACAAATATTATACATATAACATGAATCTTTAATTTCTTCAAATTTATTAATTCAGATTCAAACCTGTCAACTACTTTCAATTATTATACCTACCTAAAGAAATAAACGATTCGATGCGAGATTAAGCTAGGTAAATTTATCAATATTGACGATGGGTACCAAACTACCTGCTGATGGTCCATGGGGTTCGCCTAAGACCATTTTAAATTACACGGCACCATTAAAGGGTGTTTGTAGTTTCGAATAAGAAAATATTATTTATGTAAACACCTGGATGGTTCGTTTGCTAGCATAAATTTACCTAATTTTCAACTATTAGCTGAAGGAACGAATTTTAACGCAGAGCGGAAGTTGATCATTCTATTTCCAAAAGGTTATTATCGTTTTTACCTACCCAATGGTTGAGGTCGACATAAAACACTAGCATGAATCCTGCTTAGAATACCTATACATAAAAATAAGAGAGAATAAATATCTGGGTATGTGGAACATTTACGCGTTGGTATTGTTTAGGTTATCAGAAGCAATTATTCGGAAACAGAATGGATACATACAAACAGGTATGCAAATAAAGTAGCATCGTTTTCCATGAATTTTAATCAAACTGTCGCAGCTTTTTGCATAATGCATGTCACAGTTTATATGAAGCTTTTTACTGTTTACGAATCGTTTAACTGTTGTTTCTTTTACTACGATTGTACAGTTTCATGGACTAAATTATTAGTCAATCTGATCAGACTCTAGACTCTAATCTTTCAGAATTTGCTCGTGTTATTTTTGTAGATTGCACAAAAAACGAAGAGGATTCTCATCAAATAAACTGAAACAATCCTTATTTGCATATTTTATTACCAGCAGTCTTATGCAAAGCAGGAAGGTAAGGCAGAACTAGCGTTTCAGCCTAGTTTTAGGAATCGTGAAAGCGGTTGGGTTGGAAAACACCGACGAGGAACTAAGTGAAGGGAGAATCCTGCCCGCTGGTTCTTATGAAGAGAACCCAATGTTCCAATAATTTTACAGTAAGTGGCTTGCCCTCATTTTGTTTAGAAAAGTGGAAAAATTTATCCAAAGAAATAAAAGCAAGAAAAACTATTTTGGAAGTGTGCTTTATGGAATCGTCGTACTCATACTTTCAAACTGGGCTAATTACCAATTTTTTCGCATTTACTTGAAACGTGGGTGCATAAATGCTGTAAATAATAAAAAAAGGGATAAACAGGCAGCAAGCGCCCCTATTACGATCATTAATTAACCTCTTATTTTTCGGTTTTGTTCCTAGTGTTTCCGGCCGCAACCGCTGCCTCTCTATAGTTTACTTGTTCCCGAGTTTAGAATTTTCACTTTACCGCCGGTGGCGATATGTATGTATACTGAATTTTTCATTTTCGACAACACAGGCGTTCAGCGCTCATAAACGCTCTCTTTCGCTAGTTGGCTTGCAACGCACAGAGAGTCTGAACTCATTAAAATTCTGAATACGAGTGGCCCACAAAGTTTAGGTAGGCATTACGGATTTATTAGATCTGCTTCGGCTTCTTTGTTTTACGTTGCCACAGCTTTCATTAAATTCCACCGCGTTATAGAAGACTCATTTTTTTGGTATCGCCCCCGAACAATGATTTTCTGGTTGTGAAGCGGAATAACGACTGAATGCGTTCACCAGAAATGGGGGTTTAAATATTTTATGCAATTTTGTGCAATCGCGAAGCAAGAAGGTGTAACAAACGTCTACTTTAACAACATCCAGTCAAAAACACAATTTTCATCCCGGAACATTAAATTAGCGCCCAGAAAAGGGTAGCGGAATGCACATAAATTCACATGGGCAGGGGTAGTTCGCGCTGACATTAATCAGGTGTACAAATAAGAACATAACATTCAACTGCGTTGAATGCGGGGCTTTATGTTAGAAAATAAGGGTGTAAAGGAGGGCGATGATGCTGGTTTCCAAAGCAAATAAAGAGAAACCTAACCTAACCTTTGGGTATCATTGCCAACAGATACCAATGCAAGTGGTGTCAGTCCCTTTCCGTACTATGCCGGGGCATAGTCTGGAAGGCCCTTTTCAGTAGTGGCTGGTATGAGAATGATAAGACGAATAAAATGAAGACTGTAGAGAATGAGAGATTATCTGTGGAATACTATTGCTCTAGCATTTTCTTATGTGATCCAAGGAAACCACAGAAGAGCTTGGACCTGGGCCGATGGTCCCGGAATCGTATCGGTGCTCTGCCGAATTCAAGGCGATGGTCTAAACCTAAATTTAAAAAGGTAAAACCTTTGGGTGTTTTATTCTCACTAGCTACTAATTCTAGGGCAGCACCTCCGGCATAGTCAGCAAGGTCCTTTTCAGTCATCTTTTAGGAGTCGTGAGAATGAGTGGGTGGTAGTGGTTAGAATGAGACAGATGAATTGGAAGAAATGAAGACAGAATGGAGTGAAAGGCTATTTGTGAAATATTGCTGTACCAGCATTTGAATAAGAGATCCAAGAAAGCCACAGAAAAATTTGGAAAAGGGCAGATGGACCCAGAATAGAACCAGTGTCCTCCCGAATGCAAACCAGTGACCTAAACCTCCAGGTCATATCAGGAGATGAATTCAGGTGTAGCCTCAATCAAAAAAGTTTTATTATCTTTAATTATTAGCACTTTAACATTGGTTGTAAAGTAGAATATCCAGTAAATATGAATTAAGTTTCCGTTTATTCAACTTATTGCACTAAAACCATTTTATTTATACGCATCGACTTTCATTTTTAAAACTACATACGCATAAGCCGTAGCCGGTTAACCTACAAAATCATCGAGCGGTCGATGCCAAGTTCAACGAGTTGTGTGCTCGTTCAGGAACTTGCGTAACGATTTAAACATTTTTAACCGTAGTTAATAAACCTGCGGTCGACAATTCCGATTTCCATCCTTACAAACGGTTTAATTAACCTTCACAGTGCACGAAATGCAACTGCGACAGAATTTCAATTGATTCCGTTACAGGTAACACGTTCCAAAGCAAAAAGCATCAAACGCAATTAGCTACTTAATAGATTGTTTATTTATCGTATTTATAAATGCAATACATAAACTCAACTGGAAATGTTGTTAATAACTTCATCATCATCTCATCACTTAATACGTGCGGACTCAGCCTGACCAATTAATAGAACTAACCTAACATAACCTAACATCTGAAACATTATCTTACCCTCTTCACAAACATGTATTTGTTCCCTTATAGATCGCGCTAGGTATAAGTAGCACTAACCCAGTCTTCCATCAATGCCCGTTAATTCCATTCTCAATATTCTTTTCCTTAATGTCACCTAATACAATTATTATGAGTAACCTCAAATCCTTAAAAGGTTTAAAACTCAAAAAAATATTAATGGAGAATCCCCAAGTCATCTAACGTTGGGAAGCTGAATAACCGATGACGGATAGATTTATTTGGATCCGGAGTACCTGAAGATAGTTCTTATTGACGTTGTTTATGTAGTGCACAAAAAAATAGTATTTATAAAAAATTGCATATAGAAATAAAAATTGTTACAATTAATAAGGAAACGCGACGATTAGCTCAGGATAGGAAGGAGTGGAGGTGCGTGTCCAACCAGTCTTAAGACTGACGACCTTATGATGATGATGACGATGAATTAATAGAATTCCTTTCTGATAGTGACGCTTATCTAGGAAGGTATTAAGAAAATATTTATCAGTCAAATGAAGAAATAACGTTTTCTTTCTTTTCATCCGGAAATTGTTCTTCACTGCGTACTATTTATTATTTGAGAATTCTTATGCGTTTTCCCTCTTCAAGGGGCAAATGATAAAGGCATGCATCTGACATGTGTCAGTAGCAGGGAATTGCCATTTGTAATTCCCCCACGTCATTGCGCCCAAACAACCGTAAACTCACGCGTCACACAATGAAATGTATTTGTAATATGCAGTTCATAAAATGCCTCTTATTCGACGTTTCAGGATCAAAACAGAGATAAGGGTGTTATATATTCACATTTCCAACAATATATTGAAACTATAACTCTGCCTAGATACAAAGGAGGTATACCCCAAACGAATTGTTTACTTCATATTTTAACCTAAATTGTTATTTTGACTTTCACTTCTTTTGGACTTGGAATTCGGGTATAACCAGTAAATACCTCATCATTAACAACGATGGTTCTTTATACACATTTATTCTAATTTCCTTTTATGAACTCATGTTGTAAAATTAGGGCTAGTAAAATAAAGCATTGAATTAAAAGTGCATTTCAAATTGTTTATTATCGAACGAAAAATCTATTCGGTCAAGAAGGTGCAATAAAAATGGACATTTTCACCCGTATCCTGCAGTAACTATAAATAAAAGCACAAACGACTATGGTCATTTCGAGAAAATTGAAGAAATAGTTCATTCGGTAATTGTCCCATGTAGTTCAACATTTTATGGTGGTTTTACAACCGAACAATCACCCGGCAATATAATTGCAAATAATTACTCGCTTCTCTCGAAACTGAAATGACTAGCAGACTCTAAAACAAAAAATTTGATGTTCCAAAAAGGAGTCAAAGCAATCATAAATTTTATTGTTACTAATGGTTTATCCGTTTAGGTAATCTATTTTGGAATTGGCATTTTGAAAACTATCGAAAAATGAAAGTAATGTTGGGACAACTGGGTTATTTTGAGTGAAGAATGAAGAAATAACAAAATAAATAAGATCTGTTAGTCTATTACAATTACAGTATGTTATAATGCACAATAGCATGTTCCAAAATGATATTTATTGAGTTACGTAACAGTAAAAACATTTGAAACATTATCTACGTGTTTCAAGGATAAACACTTGTCCTCTTGTAGACTGTAGGTACTAATCTACCCTTCTATCAAAATCGTTTAGCCCCTTCTTTTTAATGTTATCTTATGAAAGAGTAATAAACAACCAAAATCTTCACAAAGGGATGAATGTGAACTGTTAATTTTGTGACTTATTGACTCGGATGATTAAAATGTTATGACTATGATGTTCTGGATTCTACAGTTTTAATTATAATGATGAAGATTTGGTTTTGAAAGATGTTCAACGTGTCATAATCCATGCTGCAAACGTCCGTCCTGTCTCAGTGCCCTCTGTTCTTACACTTATCATAATCTAACCTAATCTCCGAACTCTCAAAAATAGCAAGATAGAAAACAATTATGCCATTCATAAAAAGAAATTGTAGGCAAATTTGATGTGTATGAAACAATGTCGAAAAATCCGCAATTATATTTATACAATTAATTAAATCTTCTACAATTTATAAGTACCAACGGACAAAAACAAAACGGTTAAAAAAGATTCAAATTTAAGTGACCGCTTCTGCAATATGAGCTCTGCACTATCTAATTTAAACGACCAAGTTTACTTAGTTTTTGATAAACGTAAGGTTGTGTTGATTTAGGTTATATTTGACCAGCCGATTGAATTACTAAACTTTAATGTGAGTACCAACGTCAGTTATGAATATTTTATCTGACTACATGATTACATCCGCGGTGAGTAAACAGTTGCACATTAGAGAGCACAGAACCAATAAACTGCATAGTATTAAAATTTGACAAAAATAGTTTTAAAATTGTATTGATTTACTAACTCTAGTCTCTGCGTTCAGGATAAAGTCAATACTGCGCCAAACTCTGCAAAGTTCAAAAACTAGCTAAAATCCCCATGTTTACAAACGTTGATGCAACTCTTTATATGTAAGTCAAATAAGTCTATACGGTCTTTTACGTAAAAATCATTGCTGGCATTCACTTTAGAGAAAAGCTCTGAATGCTGTAGTACTATCTAACAAAAGCGCGTTTCGAATTTAGCAGGAAATTCAGCAGGGTAAATACTTCCTTATCAGGACTGTTATGTACCTACCCTCGATTTTTTATTTGCTGCCAATTGTACCTATTGCGTGCAATGAACTGGGGTCGTATATCTATAGGAGATCCATGTCACGGAAAATAAAATCGTCAAGCGACAAACGTGACGGTCGATCGGGGTCGATAATTGAAGGTTGCTGAGCTTTTTACTCAAGGTCACAATGTAAATAAACACATAATGGATAAATATTCGATGATTGAATAGTGTCGATGCGTTGCGTCTCTCTCTCTCTCGTTTATCTCGATTCGTTTAAAGTTTTGTTGTGTTATTACTACAGTTGACGAAATTTCCTAAAAGAAGACATTCGTCATCCCTTAACATGAGTGCCCGAAAAGCGATCTTTGAAATTTAAACCCCGAATCGCGTTACTTTACACATTATCGACCCAAGAAAGTTTGCACTAATTCTTACTGAAAATTTCAACTGCTTGAAATTATTTTGCTTTGGCAAGTTTACACAATCATCAATATTGTATATTACATAAGTTTATTTTATTTGTTTATTTGTTGTTTGTTTTTTCCTGATTTACCCACTAATCAGTTACAACAATGATATAAATGATACTGCTAATAATGAATGATATCTAGGATTTATGGACAAATTATAGAATTCCAGCAAAGTATAGTATTCTCAATAAGTTTAAACTGACTTCGGTAAGATGCGTAGTCTTGGAGTTTTTAAGTCTTGTTTCAATTTTTTTAGAATATAAATGCAATTCGGTTCACTGGCTCTTTAATTAGACAACTGCACTATTTTATTCTCGTCAGGATTTGGATGCATCAGGGTAGTATTTATGTAGTATTAAATTTTGTTATGGGCGAATCGTTTCCTTTGGTTTAAGTATGTGTTTATAATTCCCCCGGATTTATTCACGGGACATGCTCCTGAATACATATTTCATATATTTTCCGTTTTCGTGATCTAACAATAAATTGTACCCATAACGCACGGATAATAACGTATCCGGTGTTCACATGCACATTTCCGGCACTGGACCGGACATTATGCTTTACATCAACTGTCACAATGGCTCGCTCACCACCGTACAAGTTTGACATTTTTATTTTAAATTAAATCTAAATGGATAAATTACATTTTAAATTACAATTACAATTCCTGATATGCCTTGTTTAATTCAATTTAGCAAGGACTATAATTTGGAGGTTATCAAATTGTGCTTTTCATAAATAGAAAATACCAGAAATGGCGCGGTAAACGCCATCTGGAGTACGATGCTACATTTTAGGATTACGTATGCTCCAACAAGGTCCATTTAAATATATGGATATCTACTTGCTCAACGTGATAGGCACGTTACCATAACCGAATAAAATAATTCGAAGTGGTCTGTATTCTGTCGCAGCTGCCAGACGCGGATCGCGATTTCGATCATTTTGGATCTCATCAGCGCGTCGCAGACAGATCCGACAGAACACAGACCAACTTTTACTTCCTGTCTTAACAGCGCGTTTTAGAAACTACCACAAATGGCGCGGTGAACGCCATCTGTAGTACGAATGGCGTTTACCGCGTCACAGACAGCAGGTAAAAGTTGGTCTGTGTTCTGTCAGAGCTGTCTGCGACGCGCTAATGAGATCTAAAAAGATCGAAATCTCGATCCGCGTCTGGCAGCTTCGACAGAATACAGACCGTGGCGCGGTAGACGTCATTCGTACTACAGATGGCGTTTACCGCGCCATTTGTGGTATTTTCTAAAACGCGCTGTTAAGACAGCAGGCAAAAGTTGGTCTGTGTTCTGTGGGAGTTGCCTGCGACGCGCTGATGAGATATAGAAGCTACAGTTTGTAAGTTTATCCTCAACTACCCTTTTAGTGGTCTATTCTGTTACCATCTAAAGTTTTTAATTATTAGCGAAGTCAGAGGTTATTCGTTACTGACTTTGTCTAGCCCATGGACATTCCAAGATGGGGATTGAACTTCAGACCCTTAATCGATTCTGTAATTTATTTACAAATTTCTTGAGATACTTGATATTAAAGATCAATTCTGGATGGTTTCTCCTCATCCTTTTGTCAGTCAATGCCTGGTGCTTTCTCCATCAAGTAGAAGAAGGCAATAAAAATCTTCCCTCTTTTTTAAGTATGTAGTTATTATATCGATAAAGGAGAAACATTTTCGGGTCCCCTTTATGCATCTAATGGTTCGCCGGAACGATCTTTGGTAGCTGTGCAGCAGCGTGATAAGGCCCTTAATCTTTGATAAAAGTGAGAATGTGTTTTATTGATTGCAAGAAGAGCTTAGGCTGTCGCGAACGCAATAACTTTCCTTTAAATGCCTCCTGAGCCCCCATGTGATACACGTGTTCCCAATTTACTCTCCTTACATTACAGACAAATGGTTGGCAGCTAACGGAGTGAAAGAGTAATAGCTGTCATTTGACATGTTTTATTCTCTCGACACTGTCATTAAGATCTAGTGAAGGACTTCTTTCACATATACTATACCGTTATAAATACGATTCTAATGCCGTGGCAATTAAAACATCCACCGATATAATGAGGGTGATAATTTAGTGGGTGAAAATAGCTTCATACTAAAATAACAATTAAAGCATTTAAAATAGATTGTAGGACACAAAAAAGGTTAGAAAATCAACAGCGGCAGTAAATTTACAAAAATTGGACTATATATCTTAAAGTGTTGCTTAATTTTCTTAACTGAATAGTATTTTGTTTATGAGTTTCAAGAAATTTTCTGCTTCCATTGCCTAATGCCGAATTCAAGTATCCGTACGACTCTGCAAATTAATTTCAAGAACTTTCGTGCTAGCAAAACGCTAAAATAAGGCATTTAATGGCAAAAACCGCAGAAACCAATTTGCCCTGCCAGTGCAATTGCCAATAGCAGAGATCGCAATTGCATTTGCTACCATAAATTTCAATTACACCCACTCGTTTGACAACTTCCAATGCCTTTGTCGATGCCTACACCAAACAAATTTGCTAGTGCTGATTTCTAGTAAACAACATAATTTCACATTATCCTGTACGTATTGTGTTACTTGTACACCTCGAAATGTCATGACTTGTTAATACTGCATATAGTTTGGACACAAAGAATTTTGAACATATTCGTAAGTCAGGTTATATTATTAGTACTTCTTGCTCTTCAAAATTTGAACAATCTCATCTTATTAACTATCTCCCCTTGGCATTAATGTTTTTCTAACTAATATCTAACTACTTTCAACTCTTCCTTTCGAACGACTTCCTGATTTCTTGTTTGTGGTTCAAATTTACTTCGAGCCTGTTTAAATTTTATTAACGTTGCCTTTTATGCTATACCTCTGTTGCTCCTTGAGGTAAATAACATAATTTCAAATTATCCAATACGTAATGTGTTACTTGTACACCTTGGAATGTCGTAACTTGTTAATACTACATATGCTTTGGACACAAAGAACTTTGAACATATTCGTAAGTCAGGTTATATTATTAGTACTTCTTGCTCTTCAAAATTTGAACAATCTCATCTTATTAACTATCTCCCCTTGGCATTAATGTTTTTCTAACTAATATCTAACTACTTCTAACTCTTCCTTTCGAACGACTTCCTGATTTCTTGTTTGTGGTTCAAATTTACTTCGAGCCTGTTTAAATTTTATTAACGTTGCCTTTTATGCTGTACCTCTGTTGCTCCTTGAGGTAAACAATATCCCGTTTCAATCAATCTCTTAACAATTCCCGCATCACATCATAATTTACAATGTGCGTCAAATCCCAAAACGTGTCTCTCGCCGGTTTTTCAGCATCTTCTTATCCTCCAGGCTCAAGAACTATCACGTACCAGTGACCGTTCGCTCATTATTCAAAAACTACCCCTATAAAGCTCGTTCTTTCTCGATTTAGGTATGCCTGCTCTATTGTTAAAGTGACTTGTGAATGAAACGGATTACAAAGTAAAAATGTGCTAATTTCACGAGCACGTTTACATCGTGGAAAAGTTTCATTCATGTGTAGGAGCTCATTAGAAAAATAAAAGCTCGGGATACTCCTTGGAAGTGCTTTAAATCAAATCTGTTGCTGTTTTGACGACCATGGATGAATAATGGTCGAAATGTTAGTTCGCTATTTAATAAATCTGCGGCTGGGGTGGTGTATTTTAAGAAATGCGCTTTCAAAATTTGAAATAGGTCACAAAAATAACATTTGAAATTGTGAACACATTCAAAATGCTGAATAAGACGTTTCTAACATTTATAAATATTTATTACTTGTCCACTGTCCAAATTATTAATGTGCGTTAATAATAGGTTCGTTCACCCCTCTATTACAGATTCCTGTAATGTTGCAAAAAAGACGCTGTAGATAAACAAACAACGTATGGTATACGAGAAAGTTATAAACACGCACATTAAGTGCAGTGTGCTTTACAGTGTTACTAATTCAAAATTAGCTATCGCCATTTGAAACAATGAGATTATTTCGTTCGTTCAAAAGCGGAATATCATCACGTCTGATATAGTTCTTGCACTTGCATAGTCATTACCGGATGTTGCGCTGGAGCATGTTGGGAGATCCAGTCACGAAATTATAACAGCAAGAAAATGACTATGATCGTCATTCTTCATTTGGCCTTTGTTAAAGAGGCGAACAAAAGAAATTATGCACCCCTTGAAAGTTAGGTTATAGTTAGTTTCTAACATCTATACACTTTTACGTTAACATCATCTACAACTATTACGCAAACATAACATGAACATAAGTGTTTTAAGACTACGATGTAACATATTATTATGTACCTTCCATAAGAAACACGTGGCGCAATTGAATTTATATCTGTTATGTAGACAGCATGTTTTAATTTTTACACGACTGCTTTCTAAAGTATGCACCTATAGTTAACCGTAGAATTATTATGAAAATTGTAATTAACACAAGTATAATTACCCACTCTTTCCGCATGCAGACAATTTTTTCGTCTGATAATTGTTCTACCTTAAATTTTTCATAAATTAAGCGGCTAACAATTTTAAGCTTCTGGCAATGACTCTCGAACGTCATAATTGATATTGTAAGGGCAAAGATTGACATTGGTAAGACTATCATTAAACGTATTTATAATGAGGGTTAAAAGGAACAGTAATTGCTCATCATGGAGGCATGTAGTAATTTTGTTACATACAATGATATTAAAAAGACGCATGTTGAAAAATAGAATTAAAGATTCTGGAACATGATTTCTAAATGACTACATACATTATTTTACCAATCTCGTTAATCTAATAGAAAAGAAAAGGAAATCGAATTAAAAAAAAAACAACTTTGGATTGTACGATATCTCGTAAGAACTGGCTATTATGCTTAAGTATGTTGGTAGATAATTTGAGTGCAATAGAATTTTGCCATGAATTATAGTTAATTAGGAAACGCTTCACTGAAAATACAGGAATGCGTACCTGCAGTTTACCAGCAAAAGATAGAATGCACGTGTTCGTTAAAGGCTGAAGGATTAAAAAGCAGCAAGAGCATCAGGTATCACGTATACCATCAGGCGTTCGTATACCAACCATCGTCCTTGAACACTGTTCGCACAGGTTCATTTGTTCTTTATTCTGTATGAAATTTACGTAAGTAAGTATCCTTTTAACAGCAAGCAAGATTAAATCAGGCCAAGGAGTTCAACAGAAAAAGTGAGGATTAAACCACAAATAAGAAAACTAACCCTTACTAAATGAATTGTAAAGATATTTGGGGAACCTTAATCAGAATCATACCAAAAAATACCAATTGATGGAGTACCTAACTTATTATAATATAAAGAAATTATTTTAAGTTAGATTAAGTATATATGACCATTGTTCAGAAAGAATAAGGTTTCAATTCTAACAGCATAGGAATTAATTAGGGTTATTTATTATCAATTATTAAGTATAAGATCCGAATCCAATTATTAAACAATGACAACCCCAACAGTCACCTTTCAAGAACTTTTGCAATGACAAAAATGCACCGTTGGGTTCCCAAGGGCAAGATTTTGGATCAAAAGGACTAAATAGGGTTAACATGAGTTACAGCTTCAACAGAAGTAATAATTAACGTTAATAACTGCATCAGAATGATACGGAAGGATTAAAAGTTAGGTTAGGAATAGAAGCGCAAAGGAAAATGTGGTAAAGACTTGTTATAAGAAGAACGATTGGTACAAGTTTAGAATAAAAATGAATGCTTAAAAGAACTCCATAAAGCTGATCAATTAATAATTAACCTGTTAGATAGGTACACGTTGTGAAGATGCTGAAAAAAGTTAGGTTAGGAAAAGAAAATGTGGTAAAGACTTGTTATAAACAGAACGATTGGTAGTGGAAGTTTATAATTAACTTAAAATGAAATAATGCTTAAAAAAACTCCATAAAGTTGACGAATTAATAATTAACCTGTTAGGTAGATACACGTTGTGAAGATGCTGAAATAAAATGATCGCGATCGGCTACGCAAACTACGCATTTAAACCATGGAATTTCCTGAAGAAGAAACATGTTCGACTATTGCAAGATTCCTACATAGCCGTGGCGGTATTTGCGCAATTACAATTTGAAATCGGTCTGTGATCTGGACGCCTAACGTCCATAAAATAAACGTACGGGTAAAATATCCAAGGCAACTGGCACTATCTACGCAAGACAAAAAAAATCGCACAGAAAGCTCCACTTACGAGTCGAGGAATGGATACAGAGGACACGCTTCAACAACGACGATTAATCTTTACATTGGAATGGTCAAGAAGAAGTGCAACATTATTAAAAGTCATGAGATGGTCACTCGCTAATGTCGTTCGGAAGTTTATACAACTTTTTTCACTGAATTAATAAACAGCGCATTAGTCGCAAGTAGGTACGCAATTCTTTTCCAGTTTTACAATTTTTGATTGAGGAAAAGTAAATCTTTTTCCTCAATCATTGTAGCGAGCACGAGCGTGTTGGTGTGCGATCGGGCACACGTGTGTGTGAACGGCTTATCGATTCGCCGACTAGCCGCGGGCGCCTTTCTTTATGTGCACCGTATTTGTAAATGTGTGTGTCGGACCTGCGTTCTGGGAAAGCAGTTAAACAGTTCAAGGAAAAACAAACGATCCGGATGTTTCTAGAAGGTTCCAGTAAGCAAACAAAAGAGTAATTAAAGGAAGAGACGATCGCCGAGATGAGTAGAAATAAATTAACCGTTGCAGAGGTGAATCCAGAAATAAATTGACAGTGTAGAAGTGAAATAAATAGCGCAGTGAATAGTGATATATCAACAGTGGTGTAAATAAATAGAATAATTCATAACCTAAGTTTAATAATAATTTAATAGTGTCTTTAAGTTCTTTAATAATGAGTGTAATAAATAGTTTTTGTCGTTATCAGTTTTAAAAGTTAATTTTGTTAAATCCACGAACATTACAATACAATTATTGATCTAAAGATATTTATTTTAACATTATTTCATATGGAATGTTGTGTATCCCTTCAAATAAAAACTTTCCCTTTTCAAAAATGTCTNGTGAAATAAATAGCGCAGTGAATAGTGATATATCAACAGTGGTGTAAATAAATAGAATAATTCATAACCTAAGTTTAGTAATAATTTAATAGTGTCTTTAAGTTCTTTAATAATGAGTGTAATAAATAGTTTTTGTCGTTATCAGTTTTAGGAGGAAATTTTGTTAAACCCACGAACTTTACATTATTAAAGACAGTAGAAGAGTAACTCTTGGGAAGGCGTGAATGTTATCTAATTTACTTACCACAGTCTGCATTATTATTTTTACAGTACAATAATAATAATATGAATATAAATAAAAGTAAAACAAAAATACTGGTATGCAAGGGAAGGAAAAGCAAGGAAAGAGCGAATGTAAAGATAGGAGATGAAAAATTAGAAGAACTGTCCGATTTTAGGTATCTAGGAAGTCAGATAAGTCAGGACGAATGCAGTAGTATGGATATAAAGCAGAGGATAGTGCAGGGTCGAGTCGCCTTCAATAAAATGAAGCAGGGCGCTGTACAGGTGGAAAAAGTTAGAAGCGTTCGAAATGTGGTGTTACAGGCGAATGGTGAGGATACCGTCGATAGAGAAGGTTAGAAATGAAGAGGTATTAGAAAGAATGGGAGAACAGAGGACTCTATGGAAGTCAATAGGCGAGATAGGTTAGTAGGACCTCTTCTCAGGCATGAAGGTCTAGTCACACACATATTAAAGGAGAAATAGGAGTTAGGAGGGGTAAAGGTCAACGTACATTAGATTATTGTTCGCAAATAGTTAAGGATGTGGGTTGTTCTAGTCTTAGGGAAATGCGAATATTAGCTCAGGATAGGAAAGAGTGGAGGTGCGTGTCCAGCCAGTCTTAAAACTGACGACCTGATGATGATGATGATGAGTACAATAATAGAACCTCTTGTCAGGTCGTATAGAATTCCCAGATCTTCACCTCATTAACGTGGATTAACATAATTTGATTTCGATAAACTTTTGACCTAACCTAAGCTGTATCTATGAGTATTATACATTAAAAATTAGAATGCCCATTAAATCACATTAGGACAAAAGAATCAAAAAGGTCCCCGACGGAAGAATAAATTGATGAGGAACTGTAAATTTGGGAAACTGAAAAGGCAATCTCGAGTATGCTGCTCCAAACAAAAAGCATTTCTCAGCGACAACGGTGCTCTATTAGAAAACTGAAATGTTCACCTGTTCGCTATTCCTGCATACCTGCACATTCACATAATTTTATGCATCCACGTAATAAGTACTCATGTCAGTCAATCGAGCAGCGAACCATCCAGTTACGTAGTTCTACTAGTTAGTTAGTGCCCCCCGCAGCAAAGAGTCAGTTAGTCAGCCAGCCAGCCAGTCAGTCAGTCCAATCGCCACCGCGTCACTTTTAATATTATACAATATGCACATAGCCAGTCAGCAGCGAAACACGGTAGTCTCTGACTGTAGTTCCGCCAATTAACGGAAATCATTATCGTTCAACCCGTTTTGCTACGACCCACCGACCGACACTACGGCGACGAGACGAGACATCCAACTCGTTGATATCGACCTTATCACCTCACTCGACTCTGAGGAATTTTATTGTACATAACATGTTATGCTCTATATTCACAGACTACGTCAACTGCCCGTCAAAATCGGGACATCTAAAGTCGTCATTAGATGCTGTTGATCGTAAAATGTCAAAATTTTAACGACACTGCAAAATTTTCCGGGTGGTTTCCACCTTTTTTTTTGACTTGGGTGGATTTTCCACGTGGAGGATGTTAGAATATTTTCCTCATCATCATCGTTATGTCTTCAGCCCAAAAACTGGTGCTTAGACACGCGCTTCCATTTCTCCATATCTTGAGTCAATTTTTGGATTTCCGAACATCATTAACCATTTCTATATTTGATACATAGGTGATTTGTTTTTGTCAAAGACAACTCGATCCTGCGCTATCCTTTATTTTATATCTCCACCGCTTCTTCCATCCTGAATTATCTGACTAACAAACAGTGTGCATGCAGTTTTTTTATCTGAGAGGTTATGTTACTCCTTCTTCCTTAAAATCAGGAAAAACCATTGTACCATTGGTAGATTATGTCCTACACAGGCATCGGGAAGAAAGTGCAGCATCTTCCCTGGTGTCAACTCCACACCGGAAGGGGATGTCGTACTTTCCCCTACGGGATTCCCTCCTCTTCCACAGACAGAAACCCTTGGTACATAATATACCATTTCTGAACTCCTCATTTACTTCATGCAAAATCAAATAGGCTTATTAGATACTATTTTTGATTTCCAAACGAGTAACTAATGTCCAATTATTAGGTAGGTACTATCGAATTTAATGATCAATTAATTTGCGCCTTCAAAAACTCACTGTTTCGATATTAATTTTCTGCGTTTGATTTATTGGAAAAAAATGTGTATTTATTATTTCAAACGAATCGGGTTTACTACAGCACATGGAAACTCAGAATCTACCAAATTGGAAAATTAGAGCCTGTTACAATGTTCGCTGGCCGTAACTCCGTCCATTTGATTGATTACATCAGAAAGATGCATCGGTGTTTCCGCCGACAATCAACTAGTCTATTGTTAAATTTGGTCGACACAACATTGCACACGCGAATGTAAATTCTAATCGAGGTTGAAGGAATAAATAAAAAGAGAAGATAAAAATCATTGTGTATCCACACTGCCAAAAGCATTGGGGTTAACGGATTGAAAAATTGAGGGCCGATCTTTATCTCAATCGTGTACTTAACACTCGGTGGTTTTCCTTAAACAACAACAAGGATATCTGCAATTCCACAAGGTTATCGTGGATCTTCATTTTATTTATCGCCGATTTCGAAAGCTTAACAAGTACTAAATATTAGGTAATAATGAGGAACGACGTGAAGTAGCAAAAACTCAATATCTAATACTTAAAACACTACTGGGTTCCACATTTACCTTCATGAAGAATGAAATTATTGAGCAACAGAGTTAGACCTCTTAAGAATATATAAAAGGATAAATATTCGATGATTGAATAATGTCGATGTATTTTATCTAGATGTACAAGGGAGAGTTTGCCTGAAAATAATCCTTAGGTACCCCATTCATTAGAAGGAACCGTTAAACAATTATCATGTTAAACTTAAATGTAAATTATAACAACAGTAATTGCTAACCTTTCAAACTTTCTGGTTCGAGTTACGGTTATTTCTGAGATAAAAATAAATTAGCATGCATTGAAACAAAGATTGCAGATTTCTGTTTAAAATGGGATTCTTTATTTACTGTAATTTAAATCAAACAATTAACGTCTTTCCTTTTTGACCGTTATGTAATGCATCTTGCATCTACAATTCGCCTATTTATGTAAATAAATTGTAATGCTAGCACAATAAGGAAATTCTAATCTGCTACACAATACCAATTCGAAAATCTTTTTACGCAGATCTGAAATCCAGCCAAACAAAAATATAGAAAAAGTAACTCGATAAGGGGAACCCCCTACTGAAAGGTAGACTATGCTTTGTACTAAAAGAAAACCGTTCATTAGTGAGAAATTTTAATTAGTGACTGAAATAATTGAACCACTTTTTCCCTGTGGCGTAAGCACACAATTTTTGTTGCTTGTGTTTCATTAGGTCCTAGAATTTTTGATTTTTAACGAACAAACTTTTACATAATTAATGCGACCTATAAGGGGGTATAATTGAGTTTGGAAATTTAATTCGCTCTCGAATTATATCGAACTCCGCTGGTCGGTTTGTTGGTTATATTTTAACGAAGCAAACCGGTAAAAGCAGATGTTGTAACGCGCATTAACAGGGTGTTATTACATCGTTACATTCACCCTTTGAGAGTCTTCTAACGCAGACAGTATCCCACTGTGTTTCAAATTAGTGCTTCAATTTAAAAAGTCACCTACACATCTACGTTTGGCTTCATTATTACGAAAACCATACACACACAGGTACAAACACGTGTATAATATGCATTTTCTACCGACCGCTTTTTTCGCAATTCGCCGTCAGGAAGTGAAAAAAAAATCTTTTTGATTCTTTCATCAACATCAACTCGAAACATCGGTAACAGACATCTAGCGTGCACGTTTTCCTCCCCTTTTATAAATTAAAACTCGTCCACAGCTATTTTTGATTCGATAAAATGTGACAATACGTATAATAAACAAAGCAACCATGCATACCAACCGCAACAGAATAATTCACCAGTTGAAGCTTCCAGGCACATGACAGGTTTGAAAATGTTTCTAATTTAAAATAAAATGACGATATAACGTGTATCCGATCCGAGGGGACTTGAAACTTGACGAAACTCTTGTACAAACCAGAGTGGGTGGATCGACTTGCGAGTTTCGATGATTTAGGGAGCTGGACCAAGGTTCAACCACAATGGGGGGGTTCATAAAGAGAAACCAGACTAAGAAAAGTCCCTAAAAAAAGAGCAGTTCTTCCAGTACTCAGGGTGGAAGAGATCATGAGAATCGGTATGGCACTCTGATGCACAATACTGCGATGTGGAAGGCAACGGGGAAACCACCATATTATGATCCCGAGTAAAACGTACTACACAAATTAAATGATGGCGTTCTCTGGGGTAAAGTACTCCAGACATAAACTAGTCCCCCATTCGGATGTCTAGGCGGAGACTACCTCAGGGGATGTCATCAATAAGTGCAGTAGGAGTAGGTCGCGGCGTGGAATGTTAGGACAATGGGACAAGTAGGTAAATTGGAAAATTTGAAAGTTGAGATAAATAGATTGGAATTGAATATAGTTGGCATTAGTGAAATCCGTTGGCCCGAAGCAGGAGACTTCTGGAGTGGAGACTTTAGAAGAATAATATATACAGGATAGGTGGAAGGTAATTCGGGGGTAGGAATTGTAATGCGTAGGAAAGCAGGGAAGAGTATAGAAAATTATTTACAAAAAAAGGATAAGATAGTTATGGTTAAATTAAACTCGAATCCGGTAAAAATGGTACTAGTGCAGGTCTACATGCCTACATCATCTTACAATGAAGAAGACGTAGAAGCGGTTTATGCAGATATAGAAGACGTGTTAAGTTTAATGAAAGGACAGGAAAACCTAATAGTTGTAGGAGACTTTAGCGCAGTAATAGGTGAAAGTAAAGACGATGCAATAGCAAATTTTTTTGGATTAAGCAATAGAAATGATATGGGAGGTAGATTGATGGAGGACGCTGCGGAAAAGAAAAGGTTAGAAGCGTTGGAAATGTGGTGTTACAGGCGAATGATGAGGATACCTTGAATGGACAAAGTTAGAAATAGGTGAAGATAAAGACGGTAAAGACGGTGCAATAGCAGGTTCTTTTGGATTAGGCAATAGAAATATAGGGGAGATAGATTGATGGAGGGCGCTGCGGAAAAGAAAAGGTTAGAAGTGTTCGAAATGAGGTGTTACAGACAAATGATGAGGATACCGTAGATAGAGAAGGTTAGAAATGAAGAAATATTAGAAATAATAGGAGAGAAGGGGACTACTATTCTCAGGCATGAAGGTCTAGTCAGAGACATATTAGAGACAGAAACGGGAGTTAGGAGACGTAGAGGTACACCTAGATTAGATTACTGTTCGCAAATAGTTAAGGATGTTCGTTGTTCTAGTTTTAGGGAAATACGAAGATTAGCTCAGGATAGGAAAGAGTGGAGGTGCGTGTCCAACCAGTCTTAGGACTGATGACCTTGTGATGATGATAGTAAAAATTGAAGCAACAACATAACAACTGCTCATTGACTCTGATTAACATAACCCAATACGATTTGTAATGAACCCATTACGTGCTTTGGAAACAATAAATGTAGAACTAAAACTAACCTGTACTGACTTCCGCAACTCTTTTTTAACCTAACCTTGAAAGAAAATCAAAGCAATGACTGAAGACCATTACTTCCATTACATGGTCCCAATTGAAAAGATTTCGGTAATTGATCCATTCCACCTGATCCTGTTTTATTAGTCAGAACTAGACTCATGTTAACAATCACTTCTGAAACGAAATTTCTACTAGTTTTCAATTATTATTGCTTATCTTTAACCCATGCTGGCTTAGCAATGAACTGTATATCACCCAAGAATCTGTTATGTAATTTTCTGGTCCAGTTCAATAAACAGTAGACAAACGCAATTTGTAACCATTTATTATTATAAATAGGTACAAAGACACTATTATAACGGAAAGTTTTTAACGACTGTCTTACTAATTACGTGACAAGTATGTGGCTTACTTTCACGTAAGGTCACTTAAGTCGTCGTTCCCCATTCGTCGGTTGGTAAATAATAATTATAGCGTCACTAACAACCACGAAACATGTCGTCTTCGTCAATTACAGTCTTTAACCTAAAAATTTAACGTACGACTTCATTAACAATCAACATTAGAAATTTCTTTGAATCATGCCATGCAATAATTGAAGCTTTTGTTAAAGTAAACAGGCCGCGAAAAAAGGCAGTTTAGGCTGCAAATTTAATGATATATGTTTACTAGATATTAGGTCAGAAATCCAGCTATAAGCCACACCCCCCCCCCCCAAGTATGTGCATGGTAATGGAGGAATTTTGATTTTCATTTGTAGGTTATGTCTGTAATGTATTCATGGAATATTTGTATTAATAGCTGGTGGACAATTGACATTATAATTCGTGTCATTCAGGGTGATTATGACTTAACTTTATGCACTCATAAAAAACCAATAAATCAGTCGTACCATCACAAGAGAATAGGTATCTACTTAAAATTTTAACGGAAAAGAAAAATATTCCACCTACATACAATATTTTCAAGCAGTAGGCGCAGTAAATAATAATGTACATTGTCGTAACAACTAATGGTGTGTCATGTTCGATCTTGCTTGTTTGTAAGTACGTTATGTGTCCAGGAAATCTACTAATAAAGAGACATTTGGGATTCACATCAGCACTTATGTCATTGCCCTTACGATGAATGACTAAAACTTACTCTTGTATCAATCGCAATGCGTACATAGATACCATCCGAGAGGTAGTCTTTTGTCATTCTTTGTCATCGACCATTCGGGAACCATTTCCGGTGCAATGCATTGAGTATTCCGATATTCCAACATGTGCTTTACAGATAGAGGTACATCAAATGGTGGAAGCCTCTTCACCGCTTCTACTACTTCACGTTTACATGATTCTCAGAATCTCTATTCGGTAATTTCAGCACTTAAAACCAGTATTGACTGCTGCCCTCGCATACAGTCCAAATTACCCTTCCATTCATCCATCCAATTCGTCTAATGCACTTCGTTTTATAAGGGTTCTCCTTTTAGGAAAATAAATGATTCAAGTGAATATTACCGTAGGTTATGTAGAAATAAATTCTAGGACTAATGGTAACCCAGTTTTAACTCGATTTCATTTCCAATTTATTGAATGCTTATACATGAAGATGGGTCTCTTGTTGGTTGATTTGATGGTATTGATTTTATCAAGAGTCCTGGTTGAATCTGTTTACGATTTCTAAACATTAAAGAAAACCATATAACAAAGGAGTTAAATAATTTTTATTCAGAGCTGAATTTGGTTGCCAAGTTATCCGAAAATTTTAAGTATTATCTCATATGTAATTACCTCAATCAATAATTTTTGAGACTGATGCGACAGTTGACAATAAAAGCAATAATTGGATGAGAAAAGTAACATCTACAGTATTAAAGTCAATGTAGACCATTTTTATTGTTGGGGCAATTATTACCCTACGTGCAAGAAATTTTTGAACAATCACTGGAGCAAAAACGAAACACAGTGGGTAGAACGAACTTGTGGCGCCAAGACGGGTCATTAGCAGCAATTTGACCCTCTCCAGTCCTTTGCCATTTTCGGAACAATATGTCAACATATTTCAACTATTTGTACTAATAAATACTCGCAGCAGCAGTGGATGGATCGTTTAGATTTTCACATTCTACTTCCAGATGTTGTAAGTTTCTTCAGAACTATTATGGAGACGTATTTTATTACCGACAGTAAGTAAAAGGGCAAGAACAAACAATCTGAAGTGGGCGCGACCGGAAGGGTCTTGCAGCATCACTTATTGTTATTATTATTATCCTTCCTTGGACATGTTGTTCCTTTGTGAATATTGTCTGATGACGACGAATAAAGAGGACACGCACATGTGTGTTAGTGTGTGTACCTTGCACTTTGTTCCCAGAGCATGTATGCAACGAATACACACCACACACTGCCGACGGCAGTTTAGCAGCAGGGTGAATAGTGTTACGTGTCGGACTTCCTCTCTTTTAAGCTTCCCAGAACTGTAGGAGGAGCAGACAGGTCCCAAAGCTTATCATGTTACCGACGACGTGCTCTTTTGAATTTTCATGTGGGTGGATCTGGTGGACTACATATACAGTTTGCATGTATGTGCCTAGGTGGATGTGCAATCTTGTAGAATAACAAAATAACACGTGCTCTGTGTGCCATGCGATAAATGGAACAACCTCAAAATGCCAAGGGCTTCGTTATCGTCGGCAGTATTGGCGAATGTTATGCAAAAGTAAACCTAACCGTTACATTTTTATAAAGGGTCAAATGCTCAAAATTTCATTGTTGTTGTACATATGCAGGGCGTTCCCGCGGGAGGTGATAAGGCGATATAAAACAAGAAGATTAAATGCATCGTTTTTGAGAAAAACATATTTGAAAGTACATGCAAGAGTCAGTTGTTTAAAAAAAATAACCGAATTTAATGTAGTGAGAAGAACGACAAGCACGCATTTACATTCGCAAATGCACATAGAAATAACCATTCGAATAAGTATGAAGGCTTTCATTTTCAATTTCTTTTTCAACAAACTTCCTCTTCGTCGAAAAACTATTTTTAGGAAGGATCTTTTTTTCACTAAATATTTCAAAGGATGGGTAGGTATATAGAAAAAGGAAGAAAGGAAATGTAGGGAAAGAAATGTCTACATTATATACTTGCAAAAGAGGTTTAGACTCGAAGAGAACGAGAAAGCGATGAATTTTTTTCACTTCTCTGCATTCAGGGAAATATCTCAGTTTTGAATCTTTAACAGATACCAGGAAAAAAGCTTCTGTGCACCATTCAAACCGAGCCAAGCATTAATTCATAATACTCTTATCTCAAAAAAGCCTTTACATTTTTAATAAAGGCAAAAGACCGCTGAATCGCACCAATTATTTCTTCACAAAATAATATTTTATCAATACAACACAATACAAAAAACATGCAGGTAATATCTTTCATTTGATGATTAAAGCTTCGGATTTTGACAATAATGGAAATTATATCTGATAGAACGTAAATAGGTCGTAAATCAAATAGATATTCATTATCTACCGACCTAATAAGGTGTGCCGTTGTTGATCAAAACCTTTACTTCTGGATAATTTTCTTATTAATAATCAACAAAGTAGGGATTTATTAGTTTACATTGTACCTACAAAAGTTGGTTCGTTTGATGAACAGTACAACTTAAAATTAGTTATTATACTTCAACAATAATGGCTCCTTATGTGTGGAAGCCCATTGACTGGCATAATGGGAAGTAGCTACCTTTTGAAGGACTTATAAGGACTTATAGAACTCTTGCTTATTAAAGTTATGGCTCTTAATGCAGTTTAACGAACTGGGTCATTGAAAAGCTTTTGAACAGAGTAAGAACCATAATAGTAATGATACATCAGTAAAAATTAGAAGCTTGGTCTATTGGTTTACAATTTCTGCTTTTATTTTCAGAAGGGCAAAGGTACATGAATTAAGGAACTAGTATCAAAATTTTGTACGTATGAATCTATCGTCAGATATTCATATTTAGGTTGAAATTTAATGGTTACTTTTTACACCAATCGGTTGGCAACTTTACTGATAGTCAATAAAAAATAGGCGAGGTAGGTTGGTAGGACACCTTCTCAGGCATGAAGGTCTAGTCAGAGACATATTAGAGGCAGAAACGGGAGTTAGGAGGGNCTTCTGACTTTCTTGTAAACCGAACAAAGAACGGACTCTGAGAAACAGATTCATTCTAACGGACACGTTTTTTTCTTTCTTATTAATATGATTTTGAACAATATTTATTTTGTCTGTTCAAAATTTAACGTATACGAGCGCCAGGAATTGGCCAAGAAGTACAAAGAATTTAACTAATTCGATCCGAATATTGCAGTCACAAAATGTACTCATTTACCATATAAAAATTAAAGATCTGTAGCGGTAAAACACCGTTAAAATTGAATAATAAAATTGAAATTGTATTGTGTCGAAACTGCCAAACGCAGATCGCGATTTCGATCTTTTTGGATCTTATCAGCGCGTCGCAGACAGGTCCGACAGAACACAGACCAACTTTTACCTGCTGTCTTAACAGCGTGTTTTAGAAAATACTACAAATGGCGCGGTAAACGCCATCTGTAGCACACAAGCATACGTAATCCTAAAATGTAGCATCGTAATACAGATGGCGTTTACCGTGCCATTTGTGGTATTTTCTAATATTTACATATTTTGTGTGTTCAAACTCTGACATATATGAGTTCCAGGAATTGGCCAAGAAGTACAAAGAATTTAACCAATTCGATCCGAATATTGCAGTAACAAAATATACCCATTTAGCCAATAAATATTAAAGATCTAAGTGACCTGTCATAGGTAAATTCGAGGTGGTTAATGATAAGAAATACGTGGTTAAGTAATAAGCTAATATCTAACTCTAGTCTTCGTGGTGGTGGTACGGTTGTTGTTACAGAACGAAACTGGATGTAATTTAGAAAAGAATTTTTCATTCCACTCATAATCGCCATTATTTCTCGCACCAATTATGCCTATGAGTTAATTCTAATAGACCTGAAACGTAAACTAAAGCGCAAACAAGAATTTCCTTCTCCAGTATTTATTAAATTTTAATGAGATCGAGCTTGAACTCGCTTATTTGACAGCAGTCGTCAGATTTCAAAAACCGCTGCAAATCACTAGACGTATTTTAACTTTAATGGCATTCTTTCGTTCTAATTAGAATCGCTGTCAAACAAATGAAATAACAACTTCGTCGTCTTCAATTAATTACACGAATAATAATTAAATTTGATTGTCCTTAAAATTCCTCTGAAAGAATCCTTAGGTACTGCAGTACACATACAGCTGCACAATAAAGCGGAACGATTATTCTATAGATTCCTGGAAAAGATGTGATAATAGAATTGCGAGAGACGTTAATTTGTGTTGAAGTTCAATAAATGAATGTAGGAAAACATAATACAAGCGTGAGATTTTTGTTCTCATTGTCATTAACTAATTGAGTTAAGATTGGATTGAGGATTGAAGAGACGTGATAATTATTTACGCGATGACAAAGAGACGTATGTCGAAAACTTGAATTGAGAAAAAATGAAGACTTCTTGGCCAAAACAAAGGCAAAACAAATATATTGGGGAATATAGTCACAAGAGGGATGAGAAAAAGGAGAAGATGGAATGACATGAGGCATGAAGAGCTAGTGAGAGACAGGTAGAAGACCTAGATACCTCATCATCATCATCATCATAGGGTCGTCAGTCCTAAGACTGGTTGGACACGTACCTCCACTCTTTCCTATCCTAAGCTAAACTTCGCATTTCCCTAAAACTACAACAACCCACACCCTTAACTATTTGTGAACAGTAATCTAACCTAGGTCTACCTCTACCCCTCCTAACTCCTGTTTCTGCCACTAATATGTCTCTGACTAGATCTTCTAAATATAACAATAAATTTTGGCAGCAATTATAAGCTAACCGTTTATAAAAAGCGTCTTCTCCTTTCTGTTTACTAATTTCTTAAAAAAAAAGGATGTTGATGATGATGACCACCGAGACCAGCAATACCAGTCCTTCATCCAGTGTCCGAACCAGGCACATGCGTGCTAACAAATAATTCTCAACCATGCTGCTAACTTCATACTGTTAAATAGTAGAGTTTCGCAGTTCGCGCTCAACTTTTGTTTCATTTTTCAATTACACTGTAAACCCCCGAATGCAGGCAACTTCAAAGAGATGCGTTATTTTTTTACTAGCGTGATATACTAATGTAGTAAAATATACCCTTTTGTGTACGTATTTTTTGTTACATTTTCTACTAACTACTTTTAGCTACTTCTCTACTCATTATTCTCTTCTATTCAACATAATTACATGATCCATTTAGCCCTGGAGCCGTAACCTTAATTATATTATAATCAACCCTGTGTTACAGACCAAAGGGTAGGGGAAAACCGGGAGACTTGCCCAGGTGGGAGAGTTGAGCCACCTTTCAAAATTGTATTTAAATTTAGCAAAAACGAAACGTTAAAGCGTTCATTGGTCGCACGCAAGAGGCCAATCATAAGTATGCAGCGATTTTGCACAATAGTGGTGTTGTTCGTCAATGACAATGTAAAACGTGTTTTTGTTGCTGCGGAGTATATTTTTTTGTTTTAAGTAGTTTTGTGATTGCTGTCGTATTTATTGAGGTACTTATTGTGTGTTGCTATTATTATATTGCCAGACAAATGTAGTTTAACGTGTGCTAAGTTTTTTTTATCTACGATCGGAGGTTTTTCTTTGTCATAACCTAAATGGGGAATTAGTGTGAGCGGGAGAGTTGAACCAGAGTGGTTGCGGGAGACTTGCTCAGTGGTTCATGTCTCCCACTGAAAGTGACAGTGAAGGTGGCGGAAACTTTTCTAATAAAAAAACTAAGAAGACTCACGGAAAAACTAAAGGAAAAAAAGATAACAAAAGTCAATCCGTCCATAAGAAAACTAAACCAAATAAAACCATAATAAAAAGCGACACGGAATCTGATAATGGAGATGTTGTGCCGTACGCTGATGATAATTTTGGAGAGAATCCTGTCATGGGAAATCATTGGTACTGCTTCGTTTGTCAAACGGTAGATGTTATGACTATGCATCTTTGTCTTTTATGTGGTAGATATGTTCATGAGTTATGTGTAGGGTTTACAGAAGATATCGAGGATTTCATTTGTCACGAATATGATGAGAAATAGTTTTCTGTGCAATATTAAAAATGCCTATTTGATTGAAAATTATTTTAAGATTGATTAGAAGTTAATTAATAGTTTTAATAAAAATAATTTTGAGACTGGTCAAAGATTGATTAGAAGACAGTTAATAGTTTTAATAAAAGTTAATAAAGACTGATTATTACAAAGATGAATAATAATGTTATCAGTGTGAATGTTTGGTTATTTTGTTAAGATAATTATTTCTGAGGAAGATATAATTTAAAATTATTTTAAGACTGGTAAATCATACCAAATGTTATAATAAAAAGTTAATATTAAAAACACTGCTAAAGTTTAATTATGTTTAATTGTTTATATGAAAAGTTACTATAGCGATTTTGTTTATTTTGAAACAATTTTACAAAAATTTGTTATGTTAATTACATTTTCTTTGATGGCAGTATTAAAAACAAGTTAATTATTGTATAAGATAAGATAATCAAACTATGATTGAACCCGAAAATGTTTTTTTAAAAACACTGCTAAAGTTTAATTATGTTTAATTGTTTATATGAAACGTTACTATTGCAATTTTGTTTATTTTGGAACAATTTTACAAAAATTTGTTGTTAATTACATTTTCTTTGATGGCAGTGTTAAAAACAAGTTAATTATTGTATAAGATAAGATAATAAAACTATGATTGTACCTGAAAATGTTTTTTTTTTCCACACAAATAATATGGTCAACTCTCCCCATACCCCGGTTCAAGTGTCCCTGCTGGTAAGGAGACTTGACTCATGTCTCATTTTTTAGTAAAATGCCAATAAAATTTTACCTGCGCNCCGCTGAATCGCACCAATTATTTCTTCACAAAATAATATTTTATCAATACAACACAATACAAAAAACATGCAGGTAATATCTTTCATTTGATGATTAAAGCTTCGGATTTTGACAATAATGGAAATTATATCTGATAGAACGTAAATAGGTCGTAAATCAAATAGATATTCATTATCTACCGACCTAATAAGGTGTGCCGTTGTTGATCAAAACCTTTACTTCTGGATAATTTTCTTATTAATAATCAACAAAGTAGGGATTTATTAGTTTACATTGTACCTACAAAAGTTGGTTCGTTTGATGAACAGTACAACTTAAAATTAGTTATTATACTTCAACAATAATGGCTCCTTATGTGTGGAAGCCCATTGACTGGCATAATGGGAAGTAGCTACCTTTTGAAGGACTTATAAGGACTTATAGAACTCTTGCTTATTAAAGTTATGGCTCTTAATGCAGTTTAACGAACTGGGTCATTGAAAAGCTTTTGAACAGAGTAAGAACCATAATAGTAATGATACATCAGTAAAAATTAGAAGCTTGGTCTATTGGTTTACAATTTCTGCTTTTATTTTCAGAAGGGCAAAGGTACATGAATTAAGGAACTAGTATCAAAATTTTGTACGTATGAATCTATCGTCAGATATTCATATTTAGGTTGAAATTTAATGGTTACTTTTTACACCAATCGGTTGGCAACTTTACTGATAGTCAATAAAAAATAGGCGAGGTAGGTTGGTAGGACACCTTCTCAGGCATGAAGGTCTAGTCAGAGACATATTAGAGGCAGAAACGGGAGTTAGGAGGGGTTGAGGTGCACTTAGATTAGATTACTGTTCGCAAATAGTTAAGGATGTGGGATGTTCTAGTTTTAGGGAAATGCGAAGTTTAGCTCAGGATAGGAAAGAGTGAAAGTACAAGTCCAAGCAGTCTTATGATGATGATCATCATCATCATCTTCATCACCTCCATTCTTTCCTATCCTGAGCTAATCTTCGAATTTCTCAATTAACCGTTCGTGAGCATAGGAGTGACTTCTTTTTGTTAAAGGCGACTTTACCCTGCGCTATCCGCTACTTTATATCTCTACTGCTCCTTCATTGTGAGTCATATGACTTCCTAGATATCGCAAATCAGTCTCTTCTTGTAATTTCTCATCTCCTAACTTTATATTTACCCTTTCGCTCTCTTTCTTCTCTAGTATACCAGTATTTTTGTTTTACTTTTATTTATTTTCATATAAAACTGTCTTGTCAGTACCGCTTCAATTTAAGGTTATCCCTAACTTTTCCTCTAAACCTCTAACCTAACCTAACCTAACCTAACCTAACCTAACCTAACCTAACCTAACCTAACCTAACCTAACCTAACCTAACTTTTCCTCTAAATAATTATGCATCGTATATAAATTCATTTTACTACCTCCGATGCCAACGACTAATCCTAAACCAAAAACTCTCAAAAAGACCGTGTTAAAGACTTTAGTTCCATTTTATGCATTGTTCGAGTTTCCATAGCAGTAAATTGAGCGCTAGGAACTGTACAAAACGAGAATCAAGTAATAAACTTGGCGCTCTTTATTTATCAAGTCTCCCTTTTAGTATATCGCAACGCAAATTAAGATTTCCGGCTGAAACGGTAACAACTATACATCTTTGCAAGTTTCCCTGACGTGGAAAGTAGCCCTCCGATGTAGGGGCTGCACCCTCTCACGGATTTCGTTTCGAATTGAATCGCGATGAAGCTCAATTGATGATTAATTATTGATCACGAGAAGTGTGGAACGTGGTAACTAGGAGACGTAAGGAAATGAGAAAATTTGCAATTTCACTTAATCAACTGGCAGGAAGGCTCGTTAGGAAATGCAGCGAGGACCATCGTTTCCGTAACAACATGAACGGAATTATATATGTACCTACTACCGATGATGACGTAATCACAATCTACTACTCCAAGGAATTAAATTACAACAAATAGAACGAAATGGGAAAATCAACTACTCTGTTATTACACTGGCTAAATGATCGAAAATAACGATCAATGGCACAAAAATACCCATAGAGTTCACATAACACGATGACGCATGACTTCTTTTTAAAACTTATTGTGTTCATTTGTATCAAAAACATATTAAGCATGTGAAAAAGGGGTTAATGTTAAATGAATTATGTTAGCATCAATTAGACGTATTTGACTCATAAGTCTTCATCAGCCTTCTTGCCTCCTCTTTAATTTTTACCTCCCACAAAAGATTCCATCATCTTTGGCTTTATCCATAGATAAAGGCAGAGCTAATTAACCTTAAATGTAGCTTCAAAATCATTGCGAATGTTTAATATACATTTATATGAGCCGGTGGTACAGAATTTATTACCTAATAAGGAAACTAAACGTTTTGTAACGTGTTTCCGTGTAAGTAATAGGAAAACTTTCGCGGGCAATCTTTCTTCTAGATTACATTTCCGCCTTATCCTTATTCACCGCAAGTTGTTTAATAAACAGAGAAAAATGCAATCAGCTCGCAACATCTCTCATCAACATCCGCGAGATTCATAAATAAAACTGTTAATTTCAAGCCGCCACGAACATTCCGTAAAAGTGCTACTTTTCTTGTTATATTACGCTCCTTTATGTAGATATAGTTTGGTGGACGTTTGTAAAAATATTCGCTAAATTACCGACGACACACAGAATGACACTTAAAATTACGTCTCGTTTTAATTTCTTATATAACGAGCTGGAGAGACGCTGCGAGCTCTCGGATTCCACAGATTCGCACGAGATAGTCCGCAATCCGCGGTCGTAAATTGCGACAATTTTGCAGCGCATGACAACTGCTTGAACATCTAAAAAGTGCGATCTATTCTAAAACTTCTGACTTTCTTGTAAACCGAACAAAGAACGGACTCTGAGAAACAGATTCATTCTAACGGACACGTTTTTTTCTTTCTTATTAATATGATTTTGAACAATATTTATTTTGTCTGTTCAAAATTTAACGTATACGAGCGCCAGGAATTGGCCAAGAAGTACAAAGAATTTAACTAATTCGATCCGAATATTGCAGTCACAAAATGTACTCATTTACCATATAAAAATTAAAGATCTGTAGCGGTAAAACACCGTTAAAATTGAATAATAAAATTGAAATTGTATTGTGTCGAAACTGCCAAACGCAGATCGCGATTTCGATCTTTTTGGATCTTATCAGCGCGTCGCAGACAGGTCCGACAGAACACAGACCAACTTTTACCTGCTGTCTTAACAGCGCGTTTTAGAAAATACTACAAATGGCGCGGTAAACGCCATCTGTAGCACACAAGCATACGTAATCCTAAAATGTAGCGTCGTGATACAGATGGCGTTTACCGTGCCATTTGTGGTATTTTCTAATATTTACATATTTTGTGTGTTCAAACTCTGACATATATGAGTTCCAGGAATTGGCCAAGAAGTACAAAGAATTTAACCAATTCGATCCGAATATTGCAGTAACAAAATATACCCATTTAGCCAATAAATATTAAAGATCTAAGTGACCTGTCATAGGTAAATTCGAGGTGGTTAATGATAAGAAATACGTGGTTAAGTAATAAGCTAATATCTAACTCTAGTCTTCGTGGTGGTGGTACGGTTGTTGTTACAGAACGAAACTGGATGTAATTTAGAAAAGAATTTTTCATTCCACTCATAATCGCCATTATTTCTCGCACCAATTATGCCTATGAGTTAATTCTAATAGACCTGAAACGTAAACTAAAGCGCAAACAAGAATTTCCTTCTCCAGTATTTATTAAATTTTAATGAGATCGAGCTTGAACTCGCTTATTTGACAGCAGTCGTCAGATTTCAAAAACCGCTGCAAATCACTAGACGTATTTTAACTTTAATGGCATTCTTTCGTTCTAATTAGAATCGCTGTCAAACAAATGAAATAACAACTTCGTCGTCTTCAATTAATTACACGAATAATAATTAAATTTGATTGTCCTTAAAATTCCTCTGAAAGAATCCTTAGGTACTGCAGTACACATACAGCTGCACAATAAAGCGGAACGATTATTCTATAGATTCCTGGAAAAGATGTGATAATAGAATTGCGAGAGACGTTAATTTGTGTTGAAGTTCAATAAATGAATGTAGGAAAACATAATACAAGCGTGAGATTTTTGTTCTCATTGTCATTAACTAATTGAGTTAAGATTGGATTGAGGATTGAAGAGACGTGATAATTATTTACGCGATGACAAAGAGACGTATGTCGAAAACTTGAATTGAGAAAAAATGAAGACTTCTTGGCCAAAACAAAGGCAAAACAAATATATTGGGGAATATAGTCACAAGAGGGATGAGAAAAAGGAGAAGATGGAATGACATGAGGCATGAAGAGCTAGTGAGAGACAGGTAGAAGACCTAGATACCTCATCATCATCATCATCATAGGGTCGTCAGTCCTAAGACTGGTTGGACACGTACCTCCACTCTTTCCTATCCTAAGCTAAACTTCGCATTTCCCTAAAACTACAACAACCCACACCCTTAACTATTTGTGAACAGTAATCTAACCTAGGTCTACCTCTACCCCTCCTAACTCCTGTTTCTGCCACTAATATGTCTCTGACTAGATCTTCTAAATATAACAATAAATTTTGGCAGCAATTATAAGCTAACCGTTTATAAAAAGCGTCTTCTCCTTTCTGTTTACTAATTTCTTAAAAAAAAAGGATGTTGATGATGATGACCACCGAGACCAGCAATACCAGTCCTTCATCCAGTGTCCGAACCAGGCACATGCGTGCTAACAAATAATTCTCAACCATGCTGCTAACTTCATACTGTTAAATAGTAGAGTTTCGCAGTTCGCGCTCAACTTTTGTTTCATTTTTCAATTACACTGTAAACCCCCGAATGCAGGCAACTTCAAAGAGATGCGTTATTTTTTTACTAGCGTGATATACTAATGTAGTAAAATATACCCTTTTGTGTACGTATTTTTTGTTACATTTTCTACTAACTACTTTTAGCTACTTCTCTACTCATTATTCTCTTCTATTCAACATAATTACATGATCCATTTAGCCCTGGAGCCGTAACCTTAATTATATTATAATCAACCCTGTGTTACAGACCAAAGGGTAGGGGAAAACCGGGAGACTTGCCCAGGTGGGAGAGTTGAGCCACCTTTCAAAATTGTATTTAAATTTAGCAAAAACGAAACGTTAAAGCGTTCATTGGTCGCACGCAAGAGGCCAATCATAAGTATGCAGCGATTTTGCACAATAGTGGTGTTGTTCGTCAATGACAATGTAAAACGTGTTTTTGTTGCTGCGGAGTATATTTTTTTGTTTTAAGTAGTTTTGTGATTACTGTCGTATTTATTGAGGTACTTATTGTGTGTTGCTATTATTATATTGCCAGACAAATGTAGTTTAACGTGTGCTAAGTTTTTTTTATCTACGATCGGAGGTTTTTCTTTGTCATAACCTAAATGGGGAATTAGTGTGAGCGGGAGAGTTGAACCAGAGTGGTTGCGGGAGACTTGCTCAGTGGTTCATGTCTCCCACTCAAAGTGACAGTGAAGGTGGCGGAAACTTTTCTAATAAAAAAACTAACAAGACTCACGGAAAAACTAAAGGAAAAAAAGATAAACAGAAAGATAAGAAAAGTCAATCCGTCCATAAGAAAACTAAACCAAATAAAACGATAATAAAAAGCGACACGGAATCTGATGAAGATGTTGTGCCGTACGCTGATAGTTCCTCTGATGATAATTTTGGAGAGAATCCTGTCATGGGAGATCATTGATACTGCTACGTTTGTCAAACGGAATATGTTATGACTATGCGTCTTTGTCTTTTATGTGGTAGATATGTTCATGAGTTATGTGTAGGGCTTACAGAAGATATCGAGGATTTCATTTGTCACGAATGTGATGAGAAATAGTTTTCTGTGCAATACTAGGGTCAATTGAAAAGTCCCCGGCCTGACACATAGATGGCGGCACCAGAACTAAATCCATATGATTTTCAGTTAGTCATAACCTTCAAAAGACGCGTCTATAAATTTGACGGCTGTCGGATCATTAGTTTGTGAATTATAGCATTTTTAGTGAAGCAACTTTTGTTATTGTAAAAAAAATGGATAAAAAGGAATTTCGCGTGTTGATAAAATATTGCTTTTTGAAGGGAAAAAATACAGTTGAAGCAAAAACTTGGCTTGATAACGAATTTCCGGACACTGCCCCAGGAAAATCAACCATCAAGGATTGGTATGCTNCTTGTTTTGGCGTTGGGGTTTTGAGCTATTCTGTTTGTTCTACAACAACCGCCAAAGTTTTTCCAATCTTCATACACAAATAATATGGTCAACTCTCCCCATACCCCGGTTCAAGTGTCCCTGCTGGTGGGGAGACTTGACTCATGTCTCATTTTTTAGTAAAATGCCAATAAAATTTTACCTGCGCATTTATTAGCAATACAATTAAGCACAAATGTACCTACTAAAGTAAGGCATCGCATAAGTGTATAATCGATTCTCTAAACCCAATAAACAAGTAATTATGATATTTTATATTAAAAGTGGTTCAACTCTCCCGGACTTCCCCTAATTCACAAAATGAAACTGCTGCGCGGCATTTATACATCATTATCATAAGGTCATCAATCCTAAGACTGGTTGGACACGCATCTCTACTCTTTCCTATCCTGAGCTAATCTTCGCATTTCCTTAAAGCTTAAGTTCCTAATAAAATAATTTTGTTAAACTTTTTATCCTTTCTGTTCATCCTCATTCTTGATCTCTTGAAGCTAAAATTTTTATTATAGCAAGTCTCTAGTGGCCCAGTTTCCCCTTAAATACGCACCAATTTAGATCAAGTAGCTAACCAAACATCTGCACGTTTTTATAGGCAGTATTTAAGGGTGCAAAAAAACATCTCCGTTACACACTTCCTTGTAAAATAAAAAACCAAATATCCGATGTTTCACAAACATATGCGTACGTCTTAGAATATTCCACTACCTACTTGCTAATGTTTAGGAGTCTCAATCCCTTCCGCTTCCGTCTTTTTATGTTTTTTTCTTAAAAGTTCTCCCGGAGCTGCACCCAACCACCTTCGCATAAAGACTGGGCCATATGTCTGTAACTATCGTGCTCAAAAGCAGGTGATGTATATTATTCCTTAAGGAGACAGAGGAACCACCACTCTGAGCCCCCGCTTGTTCCAAAGTATTTCTACAGAACTAAAGAAATGTAGATGGAACTGTCTAGGATAGAACACTCAAACATTAACTGATAGTAAACAATTCATTTCCACATGAAGCAATTAAACTTAAACGAAATTCTTTTTCGCATTGGCTCTATGAAAGGATTATGATAAATAAGTATGAACCTACACGACTCCTAAAACTGATTCTTGGGTTGGATTGTATTATGTTTGATCATGTTAGGTTGGTATTGAAGGGAACGTACGGCAAGATAGCATGGTGCAAGTTTGACCGGGTTAGGTTAGGTTATATTAGGTTATTTTAGGTTAGGTTAGGTTAGCATAGGTTGCGCTGGATTGACTTGGGTTTGATTATATTATGTTTGATCATGTTAGGTTGGGTTGGTAAGGAAGGGAACGTACGGCAAGGTAGCATGGCGCAAGTTTGACCGGGTTAGGTTAAGTTATAGTAGGTTAGGTTAGGTTAGGTTAGGTTAGCATAGGTTGCGCTGGATTGACTTGGGTTTGATTGTATTATGTTTGATCATGTTAGGTTGGGTTGGTAAGGAAGGGAACGTACGGCAAGGTAGCATGGCGCAAGTTTGACCGGGTTAGGTTAAGTTATATTAGGTTAGGTTAGGTTAAGTTAGCATAGGTTGCGCTGGATTGACTTGGGTTAGATTGTATTATGGTTGATCATGCTAGGTTGGGTTGGTAAGGAAGCATGGCGCAGATTTTCTCTCTGCTTTACAATGTAACTTCTTGCCTTTTTACCTATATCCGTACTTTGTAAAATATGCATACATGTTTAGCAATGTACATTTAATAGATTTGCATGACAATGACTTCCGACTAACAATAAAAAAATTATTTTATTACTCTAAGAAAATCGTATCGTAAAGAAAAACCATATTGATTATATCACTAGCCGGTATCGCCTTGTGCTAAGCGTAAAATTTAAATTTATGTCTTAGAACTGCATGACATCATAAAGTTACCCCATTATTATAGTTCATTCGTGTTCACCGATAATTTATGTTTGTAAGGTTAACCAAACTGTATTGTTTCACAAAATATATAAAGTAATTACAACATTTATTAACATTATTTGGTATAATTAACCGGTTGAACATAAAGAGCAGCATATTTTTGAGATTAAACTGTCAAATAAAATCTTGAACGTAAATTAGCATGAGAAAAAGAACAAAAGAAGACGTTACTAAAGAAGTTAATGTCGCAGAAACAAACCAGTTATCCTTCAGTATTCACGAGTGAGTTTTGTACGTATTGTTGTACTCCTGGGGGCGACGCCTGCTTTAACTAATGCTCCAGGCTGTGTGTATGTCTAAACCCCAAAACTAATAAAGTCGGCAGAATCTGTGGCATTTTTTATTGTCCCATATTGGATTTCTTTGCATTTCCTGCACGTCCAAAGCCATCCTTCTCCCCTTCTTGCCACTAGCATCAATAGTAAAAAATCCCGAATGCAATAAGACGTCGAATATGACATTTCAATATTTATTTCTGGCCTCAGCAAAAAACAGACCGTAAATCATAAAAATTTTAAATTTTTTTATTTACCTACCCCACAAAAAAGGACTCAATTTAAGTGGATATGCGCACCTACCTACCCTCGTTATAGAAAATGGGTAGAAATTTATTACCGGATGTAGCGACTAACTAAAAGGGATGAATAAAAAATCAGGAAGTTGGTATTAAGGAATTTGAAACAATTCAACCGCGAACAAATTAAACTGTGCTAATTACGAAAAGCATAAGTCAAAACTTAATTGCTTCGAATTTAATTATTCACTGTCGGAAATTAGGAATTATTTATTTTCCGAAAATACATTTTGATCATATAACTGAACTTTCCCATTAAAAAAAAATTGCTGAAAGTTTTATAACATTTTATTATTCAATTAAAAAGGCAATTGAAAAGTTTTATAAGATTTTAATAATCTTTCTATATATTCCCTTCTTTTGAAATTGGATTTAACCAAACAAAGTTATGTTAAAGATCAAGAAGTTTTCCTTTTTGATATTTGAGCTTGACGATATTAAAAAAACGAAAAAATAAGAAGAAAAGAAAAAAGAGGCGGCCAGAGTTGGCAGTCGTCAGGTCCGCAAACTTCCTTAGAGGGGTCACTACCCTTTCATGAAGAATTAAGCGCCCTGCAGGGAAATAACTTGGCATTCAGTGTTACTCCATTCTAACTCCTCGGCAAACAGGAAAGCAATCAAGGGCCATTTAATATTTAGCAAGTAGGGAGGAGCGCAGTGAAAAGGAACAATAAAATCATAGGATCGCGTCTTAAGTCTTAGCACGTTTTCAAGATGAACGACAATACGAACGACAATTTCCTACTAAATATTTTACGACAGAAATGTGATTTTCGCAAATGAACATGTCCCGATACACAAAAACTACGTGATAAATTGAAGTGTACACAAAAATTTATTCCACAAACCTTCCGAAATCAGTTTTTATTTTGTATCTTTGGAAAACTCTGCAGGGACTGGGGAAAAAGGGAAATAACAAATAAGAGAAAGGAAAAACACCCCAGAAATATGTACATCATCATCATCATCATAAAGTCGTCAGTCCTAAGACTGGTTGAACACGCACCTCTCCTACCCTGAGCTAATCTTCGCATTTGGCCTAAAAGTAGAACAATCCATATCCCTAACTATTTGCGAACAGTAATCTAATCTAAGTTTACCTCTACTCCTGCTAACTTCCGTTTTTGCCTCTAATATGTATCTGACTAGACCTTCAAATTGATCTTCCCCTAATAGTTCTTCCGCCCTTTTTTCCATCCTCCTCTGTACAATTCTAGTTAAGATTTTTGAGGCACGGGAACTTAAGCTAATTGTTCTAAATGTCTCGCACCTACCTGCGTCTCTCTTTTTAGGTATGGTTACTACCACCTTCCGTTTATAATCCTCTGGGACTCGTTTCGTAAATGTGACTAACTAGCTTAAACATACGATCTCTAACCTCTTGTCCTGCATGTTTTACAATTTCCCCTTGTATCCCATCTACACCTGGTGACTTATTATTCTTTAATTTTTTAATGCTACATCGAACTCTTCTCTCATTATGAGATAATCTAGCTCATCTATCTCCACACTATCTTCCTTCTCTAATATATCTCTTTAATCACTTAATCAAATAAAAACACTGGTAAGGTGTTCGATTTGATGTCTGAGGCAAAAATAACCTAAGAAAACCTTGTTCATCCTATATACACATTTATATATAACGATAAGGAATAATTATTCCAAACTACAACAAAATCGATAACAATTTTGTAGGGACACATGTTAAGCACATTGTTCCTAGATTACTGGTCTGAAAGTGGATTACCAGCGCCGGCATTACCCACGGGAAATGGACTATTTAGTTTGAAGGGCAAGTCCATGAAAAGACGGATTACGCGTATCGCCGTCACCCTCCCCAGGGAGATCCATCGAACACCAAATCCATATTGATACGAGGCTGACAGTGTATGAAAACAAGATAGATAGGATATCGAATGATGTTCGCGACAGTGCTTTCATTCCTTTTGATCTTTCGTACTCTTTACAAAATCTACGCGAATCCTTTTAGCAGAAATTAAAACACCATTTCGTTCGATGCAATTTCACATATGGGTTTCAAACAGATTTGCTTTAAGATGATTAGAGAGCTCTGACTTTACTCATTTAAGGCCTTTTGTCATTCACATGCAATTGAAATACAGTCGGCTCTTATTCCTTTTTCCCAATGAATTGAATAAGAATATACAAATATTATCCGAGACGTTAAAGAAAAGTGGATAGATTAGAAAATTAAATTCACTGAAACACCAAATGCCTTTGCAAGTATTCAGATCTGTCCGCAGAGGTTACCCCTATCTGCAGTAGGTGTAGCTCAGTTACCCGCCTAAACACACGTGAATGCTGAAGAAGATGATGCGTGCCCGAAATAGTGAGCAGAACTGCCCAGTTCAACAATATAAAGATTGGTACAGTAGGTTCACTTCTTTGATCTGCCTAAAAAACTAACATTTTTTGCATGCCATCATAAATTAATTTTACGTACTCTGAACTGTCATATACGAAGATGGTTCAATAGCTCTACCAAAGTGTTTAGATGCAAAATGTATTTGTACTGAAGCTTCACGATGACTCCCTGTACAAACCAGCCCCTGATTAGCGAGCATATAGTAAATGATGTGATGAAGCTTCAGCAGGAGAGAGATATATAGACGTGGATGGGATGTGAACCTACTGTATAGAATCTTTATACTATGATAAATGATACCGCAACGCCCTCTAACCAAAACCACAGATAATTCATAGTAAGTAACAACTTTGGTCAGTCTGCAGAGATAAAAATGCCTTCACTGATACTAAACTATTGTTTTCACACTGAAGCTATTTATGATTTAAACAAAATGTCGTCTATATTTTTTCTTTAGAAGACAAAAATTGTACCAATGTTACTTATAGTCAATCGCAGAAAGCAAACTTATTTTTGCTATTATTTATTGTAGGTACATTAGAGCATGGGACTGCCTGCCATGTGGTTGCTGTTGAACCGTCTAAAAGGTTTTTTATTGCTGTTTTTTTTTACTGTCCGAACCACGTAAGATCTCGTACCAAACGTTATAAAAGGTTAACCGATTTCTTTTCACCCGTGCTCGAAACGCGTTCGGTACATTGACGATAGCCTCGGAGTATAAAACATAGTCGCTCTTGAAACAAAAAGAACAGAATCACTTAGCTGTGTTATCATCATCCATCAAATGGACATCATGCTTTTACAAAAGACCAATATAACGAGGACGTATTAAACATAGATACGTATTTCGAACAATAATACGATTAATGTCAAAAAATTGCTTTTAATAATGTCCCCCAAAAATAATTACACCCAAAAAATTACAGTAAAAGTTTTAAAATTCTGAGATAACCGAAATGCAGGTATTTCATCAATACCAAACGGATATCTATAAAAGAAACAATGCTCTTAACGTTTAAATTATCGCCATGATGGTAAGTGACAATAACTACTTCGATGTTATAACGTCACAGGAAACAAATGTTTGTCAATAATAACGCGTAATAATCTGATGCAAATGAACTAAAAGAGATAGAGCACTGTAATAAAGACAAACAGCATGAATATTTTTCATTGAATGATAGCAGTGGTGGTCGATAATGTGATTTGCCGTAATGGCAGGTGAACATCCTCCACTGTTATGACATCACAGAAAATAAATATTTGTCGATAATAACGCATAACAATATGATGCAAATGAACTAAAAGAGATAGAACAGTGTAATAAAACCAGACAGCGTGAATATCTTTCATAGAGTAGTACTAGTAATAGTAGTAGTAGTAGTAGTGATAATTTACACTTTTTCCCTGATAACAACCTTGAACAAGGTACATTTGGACACAGGACTCTATGGTTTATCAACAATACCCTTTTGATTAGATTTGACATTTGTGACGATTTTCGTTGTAATGTTGTGGTGTATTTGAACTACTAAAATACTGTTCTTGAGAAATTACTGTATACTATGATGCATTTTGTGTCGAGTAATAAAGAAGCCATTTTATTTGGAAGGAATTCGTAATCTGTTTTTATCAAAGCAATCATTGACTTAAATCTTCATTATATCAAACAATTTTAGTCGTAAGTTATAATTTCTTTGCAACAATTTTCGACGAGTGATATTCAAAGTAAATCTTTCTTTTTATCTTGAGTCATATCCATTGAAGACATTACCGTCAATATTCTCAGGCCAAAAGGTCTTCTATGTGTAATATGTCTCATTTGCACTAATCCCCGGATTGCTTTACGTTGATCTTTAGAAAAGTTGCTCAGTATCCATTGGACCCGCATAATGCTCTTCCAAATTCGGCAGGGATGACGTTACGACGTCGACGACGCTCTTGATGGTTAGAACACATCAAAGAACGTCCTCGCGCTCGACTTCATCTAATTTCGAACCCTCGCAATGTCGTCTCTTTTGAACAAGTCTCACCGAAAGCCCTCGTATCAGAATTAGTTTTTCCTGTCCATCATCATCTGGCAATTTTCTGAAGATGATGTATCCAATCCATCTAAATCTCAACGGTTGTTATCATCATAAGGGGCTTCTTATTACGAAAATTATTAGATTTTACACTTGAAATCTTCTATACAGATTTAATGGAAACTATAACGATCTCTAAACATTTTATAAATTCAAAATCTGAAGTTAAGAAAGCTTCTCTCTTTGCACAAGCTATTTTAAATTCAGATTTTCGTCTTTAAGTGATGCATTACTTTTATCGAAAAAAGAAGTACCAAATGGCAGCTTCGAAATTTATTGTATTTTTGTTCAAATCAGAGACCCGTGACTTATTCCTAAACCGTTTACAATGTTGTATAACGCAAAAAGCTTCTACTAATATGAAGTAAATTCTGTGAAATAAATTATTGTCCAGAAATTTAAATAGAAGTGAGGTTAGGACTGTATTGAACACTATTGGAGTACCTATTAAATAATTATGTAATTGAATAACATAAAGCTTACTATACAGAAAATCCTTGATCGGCTAATATTTTCAATTAGATTACCTTTTCTTTCGCCTTCTTACGTAAGTATTAGGTGCATGGCATGTTCATTCTGTAGCGAATACCTTCTTAAATCCTTACATGTGTTGGTACTCCTGAATGACGTCAATTTTCTCCGTTTTCAACATGGAGCAATTACTGATGTGCAGCCTCTAATCCACCGTAAAGAGGATTTTATGGAGAATGATAAGGGGGGATTACGGACTATCAGATTGGCACGAGCGCCCTTATTTGTCCCGTGTGACCAGTACAGAGACACTATTGAGTATTGACAAAACCCCCGAGTCTATGTTATGTATGTTGCGATTCACGCACTATTTTAAAGTTGAGAACGAACACGCGTCCGTATTAGCGTCAGGGGAAATGAATATTTATAATTGGTTTAAGAAGAAAGAACTGCTGCATGCATGGAAAAAATAAAATTACCATGAATAGCGTAACAGTTGGACGAAATAATGTTTTATGCAAGAATATTCAGTTGCACCTAAATCAATTATGTATTCATGAATGCACGTTGGTGTTAAATTATACTGGATATGCAGAAGATAACGTGATTGTTCTAAGTGTAACGTACAATGTTCCCTAAATATGTCGGTCACTTTTAATTGACAAGAAAACATTCAAAATAAAATATAATCGTTAGTTAGCAAAGTAAGAAAAGTTGTAATCACGGGCAGACATGCATTAGAAAACTGTGTGGCAAATATGCACGAAATACAACAACAAGATGGCTGACTGTCTGAAATGAAGACGTAAAGATGCGGCACTTGTTAAAAGCAAAGTTTACATACACAGAAACGCTTACAATTTTAATTACCATTCTGTTGCTTTAGTTAGTAACCCCAACGACTGCTACAACAATAGCTGGTGGCATTTTATGAGAATACGAAATCATAAAGGATGTTAGGGGAAGTCCCTCCTCTTCATATGTAAATTTCTAACAACAAACTCGTTATGAAATAGGTAGACACTAATTAACAATGAACTTTTTCGAAATTTGAAGTATACATAATATGTACCATAAAATTGTTTATTATCTTTTAAAGAAATTAAAAGTATATGTGTAGAAGCCGGAAGGTAAAATTGTACATTTTGTTATCAGGGTAATTCCCTTAAATTTCTACTCACGGGTTGTATATCTCTAGTAATTACCCGCATAATGTATACACACAATTTGCAGTTACTGTTTAAATAGACCAATGAAAAATGGCACTCTCGACTCGGTCGGTGAGCAAAATAATTTGTAGTTGCATTTCCTTTAAAAGGTGTAAATCGGAACAGGGACGGACTAAAAGTAATTTATACTTTGAAGAAAGGAAAATGGATCACAAATTTGTATTTGATACCTTCATACTTTCATTTAGTTCAAGCATTCAACAAACTAGAACGCAAATTTAGAAATCCACTGGTTAAGATATGAAGAACAAATGACAAAGATTCAATATACATAGGGCAAAGCAGCCGATCCCTTCATATTAGAAATTGACAACATAAATATAACTGTAAAAGTTTCGTGTAATTGTACAGTTGTATCAGTATATGTAATCTCAAGTATATCATCATCATAAGGTCATCAGTCCTAAGATTGGTTGGACATGCACCTTCACTATCCTACCCTGAGCTAATCTTCGCATTTCCCTAAAACTAGAACAACCCATATCCTTAACTATTTGCGAACAGTAATCTAATCTAGGTCTACCTCTACCCCTCCTAACATCCGTTTCTGCCTCTAATATGTCTCTGACTAGATCTTCATGCCTGAGAAGGAGTCCTACTAACTTGTCTCTCCTATTTCTTATTGGCTTCCATAGAGTCCTCTGTTCTCTTACTCTTTCTAATACCTCTTCATTTCTAACCTTCTCTATCCATGGTATCCTCATCATTCGCCTGTAACACTACATTTCGGAAGCTTCTAACCTTTTCTTTTCCGCCGCGCCCACTGTCCATGTTTCGCATCCGTACAGCGCCGTGCTCCAAACATATACCTTTAACAATCTTTTTCGAATTTCTAAATTAACCGTTCGCGAGCATAGAAGTGACTTCTTTTCATTGAAGGCAACTCGACCCTGCGCTATCCTCTGCTTTATATCCCTACTACTTCTTCCATCCTTACGTATCTGACTTCCTAGATACCTAAAATCGGCCACTTCTTCTAATTTTCGTTTCCTAACTTTATATTCGCTCTTTCCCTACTTTTTCTTCCCTTGCATACCAGTATTTTTGTTTTACTTTTATTTATTTTCATACAGTACTGTTTTGTCAATACCGCTTCCATTTTATTTAAAGCTATCTCGAACTCCTCCTTGCTGGATGCTAAAACTGCTATATCATCTGCAAATCTAAGCATACTAATCTTTTGCCCTTGTATATCTATCCCTAGAGAGGAGGAATAGGTACATTAAAACGTAATCAAGTTGAACACTAATAATGGAACAGGATAATTCACGATGCATTTTAGTTCAGTCACATTTGAGGACAGCGTCCACAAAACCTATGCATGTAGAAACCTATATTTACGTAAAAGAGGAAACTCAGTTAAAAAAGTTACCGCGTGCATTGTGTGTGACAGTTTTGCGTGTCGATCTTTTGTATTCGATTCACTCCTGAGAAATCGAGATCGAGTCGATCGTAATTCTCTTGTTTAACGAGATCGAGGAGTGCACCGTAATTAAGCAAAACCCAGACCGCCATTGACTAGTCAATCACGTGCCAAACACCAGCTCCAATTTTCGCAGTCTCGACTGATTCCAATCTCATTTAAATTTCCTTTTGAATGCAAGTGACAATCCGTTTCACGTATACCAATGGATTCGGTCACGAAACATGGAAAGAAGGGGTCATTCTCATTAAAATAGCAAAAAAGTAACATTGATTGTTGAGGAACACCTTCCAGGTGAAATAAACAAAATATATCATGTATACCACCACTACTGCAACTGACTAAGTCAGCACAACTTTCAATGTAAGAGTTAGATTTGGTACATTACCATTAGCTAGGGACATCATTGCCTTTTTTCCGCGTCTTGGTCAAATTACATCAAAGAGAAATGTTCTTGTCTGATTCTTAATTTGTAAAATGAATTCTAAATGATAAGATTTTTAAGAGCTTGAGTTTCCACTATCCGCCTTTTCATCAAATCGAAAGAGGACGTCTCCCCCACCACTGTACCATAAAAAGTTCGTGGCGGTCTCACCCCCATAAAAAGTATGGGGGTTAGATGGGGGTGGGGGTAGGGGGGATCGAAAGTGGGTAGGGGGGATCGAAGGAGGGTGGTCACCTGAGTAAAACCCCATAAAAAATTTGCGGCGGTCTCACCCCCATAAAAAGTTATGGGGGTTGAAAGTTGATTATTTTGACAATTTTCATACACTATAATTCAAATAAAATTCAATAAAAAAAATATTTTTAAGCGGGTGGAGGTGGCGGATCGAAGGAGGGTAGTCACTTGAACAAAACCCGATAACCTAACCTAACCTACCCTATTGATAAAGATATTTAAATAATGTTTTATATAACTTTCTCAATATTTTTATGCATTTTTCCATTAGTTTTACCTTCGAATTTTATTGACTACATAAATATTTACATGCCTAGAAATGTATAAAAATTGGCATATTTATTAACTTTGAACCCCTATGACTTTTTATGGGGGTGATACCGCCACGAACTTTTTATGGTACTGTGGTGGGGGAGACCTCACCTATCAATCCCCCCCATCCCCACCCCCTTCGGTGGTGGGGGCCATCATCTAGACCTTTACCATATAATTTCTTTCGCCAAGCATTGACTTCTTTAGACATGAGTACTTACTACTAATTACTCATATCTGAAGAAGCCTATATCCTATATAGCTAGGTTGCAGTGATCTGTCATGGCTACCGAACACGTGATGATGCCCATATTCATAGCAAACTGTTGATTATTATTATTATTATTTTTCACCGATTTTGTAATATTTTAGGCGTAAAACATCCGGATACCTGCCATAACCGCACTTTTGTGGTACAAATTCCTTACCATTTTAAAGCTTTCTTCTAGCATTTTTACCTGCCTATATTTTAAACCGTAAAAGTGCAATTATCACATGGAATACTTAATTCAGATATATTTAAATGCTCCTGACCAATGTTTTATTTTGACCTCTTTCCGGTTTATATTTATACACACATATTTTGTTATCAAACTTGCTGTTATCTCGCATTGAGAGCAGACGCATGCGACCGGCATCGACTGTTATCGGAAATGCAGTTAGTGGTAACGTAGCCACTCATGAATATAAAATATATTTACTTTCCTTCCAGCATTTTGTCCGATGATAAACAGTGCATTTTATCACTGTTTAATTTACTCACTGTAAACAGTAAATGTGCATGCGGGCATATACGTATACACACACATATGCCTATGTCGGTTGCATGCATGCAATGGAAAAAAAAAATCCACCAAGTCAATAGTAAATGCACCTACTGTTCATTTAAATCCTCCGATTCCATGAACATCGATATCGACAAATAGAGAATATGAAACAGTTTTTACATAATCAGTCTTTTCAAACGACGAGAGTATTTAATATGGATTTATTTATTTAATAACTGGCATCCTATGCCTAAGGCTTTATTGACTCAAAAAAGCGCCATTATGAAACAGAATCCTAATTATTGCGGAGCGTTGATAGCTATCACTGAACTTTATTATCCTTTACTCCCAAATGTTTACCGAATGCAATCCGTGTTCAAATCAATACATCCCTTTTGAAGTTAATCGTATTCATACAAAATGATAAATGGATAATATATTTCCAAAAACTGTTTTTGAATTTTTACGAATCCTTTAGGAAACCCAGCAGAGATAATCGTCTGTGGTCAAGAATTAGATATTTTGATATCAACGGTGACGAAATTGACATTGAAACATTTAAAATGATGGACATATAACTTTTGCAAATTGAGGTTACCGAGGAGCATGGAGGTTTTGGGTTTACACCATTGCATAGCATTCGGGAGGAGACCGGTTCGATTCTGGGTCCGTCTTCTCTAGTCCATGGCTTTCTGTGGTTTCCTTGGATCACATAGGAAAATGCTGGAGCAGTAACATTCCACAGATAATCTTTAACCCTCTTCTGTCTTCATTTCATTCGTCTCATCTTTCTTATTCCAATCACTACCACCCATCCATTCCCACGACTCCTAAAAAGTGTCTGAAAAGGGCCCTCTAGGCTATGCCGTAGGTACTACTCGTCCAACAGCATTAGAGCTGGTGGAAATAAAACATCCAAACGTTTTAGCTTTTCAAATTTAGGTTCAGACCATCGCTTAGAATCTGGAAGAGCATCAACACGATTCCTGGACCGTCTGCTCAGGTCCAAGTTTTTCTGTGGTTTCTGGAACTGAAGAGGACTTTCCATCCTTCCCTTCGATGAAATCCGGAGGGACTACCCAACCGCCCTCATTAGTAGCTGGTGGGAATGGAATACCGAAAAGTTTTTTGTAATTCATTTACGATTTCTGCTTATTTTTCGCTTTATTTAAATTTTAAAAATTCCTTCCGTTTATTATCCATTTCTTGAAAGTAAATCAAGTGTACTCGTGTGTGTAATTTTAATTTGTGATGACACAATTTATTGATAAAATGTAGTATAAAAGGTTATTACAATATACTTGATAAAATGTTTCTGTTTGTGTTATAAATGTTCCCAAAGCACAGCTGGCATTTTTGATACAGAAAACTTCTAAAAATACAGTTTTTATCGTTTTAAATACATACATATATGTAATATTTTCTTTAATGGCGTGTAAATATTCGTTACGCGATAAGTTATTCTCGAAAAACACTTTATCATCGCAAAGCATGTATTCCATGCAACAAACTAACTTAAAATTTATCTCGAAATCAGTGCGAGAAGAATATGAAGACTGGCAAGCTTTCAAAGTATTTAATAACAACCAACGAACCAGAAATACTAAAAAAGCGGCACACACAAAAAGGAACGTACTTATAAAGATAAGAAAATCGTCCTGCCACAGAATAGTGCACTTGGCATTTGAAAAAACTACTAAATATTCGAGTCGACTGCTGTTTATTATCTCCTAGCAACATCAGCCGCTTTTTGTCACCGTCACGACTGGCATTACAAGTGGAATTAATAAAGAAATACTCAGATACTAAAGTAGCAGCAAATGTAATAAAATAGTTTTTCATCCAAATTCTAAAAAAATAACAGACCAATACCAAACTGCAATCAAAAATCACTGAAAATATTAATTAACTATTTTAACTTCTTTTATTGAAGGAAACTCGACCCTGCACTATCCTCTGTTATATATCTCCACTACTCCTTCCGTCCTGACTTATCTGACTTCTTAGATACCTAAAATCAGCCATTTCTTCAAATCTTCTAGTCTCCTACCTTTATATTCGCTCTTTTTCTTTCCGTGCATACCAGTATTTTTGTTTTAATTTTATTGGGTTGTTCGGAAAGTCATTTCGTTTTTTCCCGACAGAGGATTTAATTGTATTCTTTTGCAACCAACTTCAAATTTAAGCCGTATAATTTTTATATGCTTTGAGAGCTCATATGGCAAGGCTTGTGTGTGAAAAATTCCAATTAATTCTACGCAGTTGTTTTTGGTTGGTGCCCTTTTAAATATGGAGAGCGATAAGCAGCATTTTCGACATATCTTACTGTTTTACTACAGAAAGGGTAAAAATGCTGTTCAAGCCAGAAAGAAATTGACTGATGTGTATGGAGAAGGTGTGTTGACAGTACGCCAGTGCCAGAACTGGTTCGCTAAATTTCGATCCGGCAATTTTGATGTCGAAGATGCACCACGTTCGGGAAGGCCGGTTGAAGCTGATAAAGACGCGATAAAGGCATTAGTTGATGTGAACCGGCGAATAACAACACGTGAGATCGGATTGAGGTTAAATTTATCAAATTCAACAGTTTATGACCACTTGAAAGGCCTGGGATTATCCTCGAAGCTCGATGTATGGGTTCCCCATGTTCTCACAGAGAGAAATCTGTGTCGCCGCATTGACGTCTGCGATTCGCTTCTCAAACGTCACGAAAATGATCCGTTTTTGAAGCGCATCATCACTGGGGACGAAAAATGGGTTGTATACAACAACGTCAAACGCAAGAGGTCATGGAGCAAAAAAGATGAACCGGCTCAAACCATTTCCAAAGCCGATATTCACCAAAAAAAGGTGATGCTGTCTGTTTGGTGGGATTTTAAAGGAATCGTTTTTTTTGAGCTTTTACCGGATAACACAACGATTAATTCGGAAGTCTACTGTCATCAGCTGGACAAACTGAATGATGCACTTCAACAGAAAAGGTCAGAACTAATCAACAGGAAAGGTGTAGTGTTTCACCAAGACAACGCGAGACCTCACACAAGTTTGGTCACTCGCCAAAAGCTTTTACAGCTTGAATGGGATACAATGCTACACCCACCATATTCTCCAGACCTGGCACCATCGGATTATTATTTGTTCCGGTCACTCCAAAATTTTTTAGACGGTAAAACCTTCACCTCAAATGAGGAGGTCAAAAACCTCCTCGATCAGTTTTTTGCCAGCAAAGACCAAAAATTTTATGAGCGTGGAATTATGCTACTACCAGAAAGATGGCAAAAGGTGTTGGACCAGAACGGTCAATATATAATTTAATAAAGTATTTGTTTATTATAAGAAAACTGTCTTTCATTTCCACAAAAAAGGACGAAATGACTTTCCGAACAACCCTATATTTATTTTCATATCATACTGTTTTGTCAATACCGCTTCCATTTTATTTAAAGCTATCTCTAGCTCAGTTGTACTGTCGTTATTGATACTGATCGGGGGTTGAATGTATAGATTAAAAAGTGGCGGTGACAATGTGCATCCCTGTCTGACTCCCTTCCTAATATTTCCTTCTCTTCGTTGTAGCCCCAGCTCTATAACTGCCTGCAGCTTTTTATACAAACTAAGTATCATTCATCTATCTGTAACTCATCCCTACATTTCTAAGTATATTTAACATCTTGTGCCATTTAACTTTTATTTAACATAAATCTACAAATCCTATGTAGGCGATTTTTTTCTTTATCTATCGTTATCTCAATTGTTAATCCCAAACCTTTTTTCCATTCTTTTCTGTACAATTCTAGTTGCCGCATGGGAAGTTAAGCTAATTGTTGTAAATGTCTCGCACCTATCCGCGCCTCTCTTTTTAAATAGGGTTACTTCCACGTTCCGTTTATAATCCTCCAGGACTTCCCCCGTCACGTAAATGTGACTAACTAGCTTAAACTTACGATCTCGAACGTCTTTTCCTTCATATTTTAAAATTTCCGCGTGTATCTCATCTATATACCTGTTGCCTTATTATTCTTTAATTTTTTTAATGCTGCATCGAACTCTTCTCTCACTATGAGATAACCTAGTTATCTATTAGTACATTGATAAACAGAAGCATATTGTGAGCATTCAGAAAAGCAGGTACCTACATCTTCCCACGAACATTACTCAACTGTTTACCACTATTAATCATAACCTGATTTGAATCTCTATCATCTTTTTCTGTACAACAAGTTGTTTGCATTTGGATAGCAATTACATGTTACCATTATTATTATTATTGACTACGTGAATCAGGTAATCGGTATTTATTAATCATAAACATACACAAAATCACGCATTAAAAGCATTTAAGACATGTAAACACATTTGAAGTGTTTACTATTCCAACATGGATAGTAAACTCGTTCATGTAAGAATGCATTTTAAGATCTACATGCAATATGAACTTATTTGCTTTTCATTTTAATAAATAATTGATAATATGGGTTATGGAATCGCAAACAATAACGATTTATAATTCCCGAATTAATAGAGATTAATCAATGAGAGTATGTACACATCGTCATTCCCATGAGATCTTCAGCCCTAAGGTAAGTTGGATCGCCATTTCTTCCTACCCTAATCTAATCTTCGCATTTATCGAAAACTACATCAACCTGCATCTCTATTTGCTAGTGATCTATCCTAGGTCTACCTCTGCCCTTTCTAAGTTCTTTAATTTCTGTTTCTGCTTCTAATATTAACTTTCATACCTCTAATCTCGAATGGGAGACCATAACAACATCTATACCAAAGATCCAGAAAGAAACATACAGAAAAATTTATACTGTCTAACTTTTGAAGGAATTAGGATTTTCTTACAAAGCTCATGATCAGGTGTACAAAGAAGTATATACAAAGAAAATAAAAACCGAAAAGAATAATTCAATAAACCACGTTTTTATTGTGAACCTCTCCGCTCTCCCATAAAGGTGTGGATAAGTTTGGTCCATTAAAACCTTTATAATTTCTCAAGTGTCACCCCGTTCGTCGTTTGTTTGATGGTATCGCAACTACCTGCAGAGTTTGTCAAACAAGCCGGTCGACCTTACATCCAGACAGGACATCACGGAAAGGTTAAAATCACACAAATAACTTTTCTCTAAAGTGTTGAATTACACGGAGACGTGTGCATCATTTTATTGTGTTCATAGTATAAGCGAAATTCTAGGAAACGACATCAGAAGAAAGCCATTTTTCACGGTCTCTTGATCAAACGTATAAATTACTTCAAAAGGATGGCAATGGTAACGCAAATGGGTTAAAGTTTTCTTTGTTGGTAATGTTCAGTGTCCAATATTTATGTTGAAATCGTGGGAAAACGCTCATTTACAACAACCTGTATCTTATTTAGTCAGTCTTCAACATTTGGTTAAATTTGTTTTTGCTAGATTTGCTTATGGGATAAGTTCAATCAAGATTCTTTTAATGAATCCAATAGGCTTAGAAGCTTTATTATAAATTCAGTTAGTCATGATTACTGAATTTCAGCTCCATAGAAGACACTCAAATTTTGATAGATTCAACTCTAGTATATCTCGACATTTATGCCATAATTGAACATTGTGTAATCATAATCACTTATAAAGTCATAACAGAGTTTGTCTGAGAGGAAGACTACTATTGATATCCATCTGTTCTGAAACTCTAACCTGAGAAGCAGAGATAGGAGCAATAATAACTTAACCCGAAGTGAATGGATCTAAAAATCACCTAGACTTGTAAAGGATAGCAAAATGTAACAGTCCGCTGCGCGATGAGCGACTGCGCATCAATTTCGTTATTGTCAATTGTCAAACACAATCTCCTTGTCTACGCGTCAAACGGGATGCGCAGTCTCTTATTGCGCAGCGAACCATCCAGAACAACTTACAGTTGATGACGCTCTTATGCTGCTACATCTAGTCTTCTTGGTTTTAACTCTAATATTGTAATAATACCAGCCCTAAAACAAAAAATAACTAGCCATTCTCTCTCTTTTGATGTTACGACTTGGAATAGAAGTTTTACTTCAAAAGCCATTCGAATTCCTGTTATTATAACTCGTCGATGAAACATGTTAGCGTTATTTATGACCTTTAATCGTCACAATAAAGCAACGCATCAGTCACAATGAGGCTTTTAAAAGACCGTAGCGGATGGTCGTGTTCTTTTTCGAAAAAGTTTACGACCGCGTCTTTGTCAAAGACGTACGGCGATGATAATTTGACCAAATCGAAATAATAAAAAGACTCTTAACGCTGACATAACGACCGCGTCTGTCGAATTATACAAAAAAGAAATATTATTAATCGCTGGAACCGATTGGGGTAACATGGGGACCCAGTCTGGAACAAACCTTTATGGTAATTTTATAGTCGCTGTTCCGCGAAAACGTTCACGACGCTCATGATTGAGACCTCATACTATGTCTCGAGAGTGTACGATTATGGACGCACATTAATTAGACCCCCGCGTGTAAATCAGCATATGACATAACCTCACTAATTACTAGGAATTGAGAAGCTTTCAATCACTCTGCAGATAAAAGGGACAATTGTCATTTCAAATATGTTCACGTAAATTCTGTTGAGCAGAAGGGGTCTAGTTAATGTGTATTTCCGAATGAATCGACTGCGAAATGTCGATCGATATTACTTATGCTTACATGTACCTATAGGTACTATTCGGCCGCCACGGTTACGATAGATCATCGATAAATCCTGACGATCGTTGCGAAATGTTTATACTCCACCGTCGATTGTTTTCATCGGTTCTTAATTCTTCGTCACTGACGTGAACAGTCTGCCGCATGTCCTTTTAAATGTGGCATCCCCTATCCCATTGTATTTCGTCGTGGTATAAATTGTAACCACAAGAGTAACTTACGATTAGTGTTATTACTGAACGACGATAAATCCTTTGAAGAAGTTTGGAGTCTATTTAAATAAATAGTCAGCATAAGCTTAACAGAGAAGATAACCTATATAAAGAAACCAAATTGAAGGTTTATTTTAAAATTAGGAGATAAGATCATGACAAAAGTCAAATAATTAGATAATATTAATACTATTAAACGAATCGTGAACATTAAATCATTAACTCATGTTTATCAGTATTTCAATTCCTGAATCCTTTTCCAGTAGTTCAAATGTACCACATCACATATATTTGTTTCGACGGTAACTGAAGTTTAAATGTCAATGCTGTGTTTCTGTTGTATTCATGAGCACGTTTTCAAAAATCAATTGTACCTTAACATCTTCGTATAGAGGAATTTCATACCGAAAGAGTAGTCAAAATCAAAGATATTTAGTAGAATTCTGTATTGCCTTATTAGAAGGACTATTTGAGGACGCTACATTGGCAAGATTGTAAATATACACTAGGTAAACAGAAATATCAAGGGTGTTAAGAACTTTTCGAGTGTTATTGATTCAGGAACTATTGTCAACATTCATTCTGAAACCCGCTAAAAGTTACTAATAGTCGTTAAAGAACGTTCCTAACACTCATGATATTTTATGAACTGTGAAAGATTAATATGTCGAGAGTAGGTACATTTGGACCTCATTCAACTGGCATCGCTCCTTTTATTATGAACGGTTTTTCTGTAGATTTTCGACGACATTATTATAATGTATTTCGTTCCTTGTGCATATAATGCGAATGTATATAGTCCCAAACAAGAAATTTACTCAAATAACGTTTTTATAAAGTCCGGACCGATTCCTTTTATTGTTGAATGATTGATGACTGCTCAATAACGAACGCATCGTACAAAAAATGACAAAGGAGAGCCATGAATGCCTGACTTGAGACTGATGACTAAAGTAAAATTTAATAAAAACTTTGATAGCTTAGTTTGCAAAGTTTTAAGGATCAATATCAACGATTATGTAATGCTTATTCATTCAAATTATATTTTTTAACGTAATATAAATCACGCGACCGATTTTAAAACCGATAAGAACAAAGGGACACTAACAATAAGATCATTTTGTTGGCCTAGTTGAGTATGCCGCACTCATTTGAAATAGTCCAGATAGGTGTCGTTATCTATGGTGCATATGCATATGGCGCTTATATTTTAATCATGGCGCAGGCGTAATTCCGCTAACGGGCGTTTAGCCACAGCCCCTACTATAGTTTATCTATTAACTGAACATTTTAATCAATTCTTATTATGAGAGGAGATGACTGCATATGTTTCCATTGCAAACACGTGCCTACATTACAACCATAGATATTAGCACATGGGATATGTTGAATGGACGATAGATAGGGAGCACTTTTACAACTATAAACCATCAGAAAATTGTAATTAATTAAATATTCGTATAAGTAAATGTTTTGTTTACAACCTCTGCCATTGTGCATAAATCAAAATATGAAATTCGTACATCTGTTAAATTTTATTTACGAGCACAAATAAATGTCTGCCGTAACGAACCGAATTAAAACTGGAATAATAATTATCCGAAGCCATTGTCTCAGTCTACGACTTGGAAATTAGTAAATTACACAGTTTTACGGAGTTCTGGCCGTCTGGTATAATTAGGCTCACGTCAATGTTAACGCCGGAATACAATGTGCCGCGGAGAAGAACGTTTAGGTGGATATGAAGGAGGCACAATATAAATTTGAACGAACTTCCAAATTCATACATCAACGTGCTGTCAGTGAAAGTAGCACTTAGCTCGAAGCTTGATGCCGTAATTAAAGGTTACCTCGCACGTCCTCCAAGTACCATTTATCACATAAACAAAACATCGCAGCGTGTTATTAAAAAACAAACCTGACCATGGCAATTAAAATAAAGCGGTCTCTAAGTGATAGATTTGGGAAAAAACTGACTTAGAATCAGTTAGAACTGAGTTCGAGGTCATCAAAATCGTGTACCGAAGAATTTTATAATTCCAGACTACATCAGAACCAATTAAGGGATGTTATTATCCGTAAAACGGGCTAAAGAATTTAAAAATTAACAGGAGATAACTGGTTCTGTTTCGCAGTTTGTGTAGATAAACACAGAAGGTGATAGGTGTAGAATTATGGACAACTTCAAAATCAAATGATACCAAATTCATCAAAGAAATTCTCTATTTGATCTTTATTTGATAATTAATTGAATATGAGCAATGTACTGTCAAAGAATACACCCAGAAGGTTGCTAGGATTGAAAACCCAAGGATGGTCACCATAAAAAGTGACTGAAATCCATTAGAAAGTATCAAAATTAACCTAAACATCTACAAAATGTCCTCCAATGACAATTGGAAAAAGGCACATCACGGCTATTATGTCATTGCAGATTAAAGAGTGCATTGCTTTAATCGGTTTGGTATTATTATATATGCAAACGAGTTATTTGATCATTCAGTCACCTCCTATTGCATTCTTTAAAAAAAATTCAAACTTCTTATCAATGAAGTAGGTACTTATTAATCTCTGACAATTGCAGTGAGTGAGAAGTAATGGAGTTACAATTTGTTACAAATTCGTTATAGCTTTTTAATATATCTATGTATCATTGCTGCCCAGCTACTTCAACCCAATGCCATTTAATATCTCTGTCATAAGTAATAACCACCATCGCGATCAACATATTATCCAAACGTATGGAACAACAGGAGTTTTAGTTCTCTAATAGTACCTAACTCTAGTAAATTACAAATTACATCAAGTTTTTCAATAAATTTCTATCCTTTCCGACAAGATGATTACATTTCAACAGTATTATTTGATTCAATTACCTGCCGCTAATAAGATGTTTTAGTTATACTAACACACGAAATGGTAAAGCTGTAAATTGTGTAATAATAAGACAAACAGCTGTACCTCGTGTGTATAGGATCGAATAAATAAAAGAATGATTCTGCTATATCCATGTTTGAATATATTCGAACAAATAAAAATGTAATTGGATAACTCACCAATTTGATGAAACCAACGCACTCAGGGTGGGAATTGTAGACAAACTGAAACAAAAGAAATTAGAATAAAAACGTATATTAAGGGATATGTATTGAAAAGGTTAGAAATGTAAGTAAATGCCTCATTTAAAATCAATCATCTTAATTTACTGGATTACAATCAATCAATACTTATTCGAATCCGAATGGACTTGTGGACCGAGAATGTTTTTAGAGATTCAAAGCTTTGGATTTGATTTTTACAATTATATTCATCAATATCAACTAATTTCACCGCGTTTGTGTAATGGCGGCCGACCTCCATTTATTGTCTGTTAGGCGATTATTTAACTCGTTTGAATTTTAAATGCATGTTACATTTCTGACAGAAATCAATGCAGTAATAGACATTAGGCAGTAATATGTTGTATATTTAATATTGATAAAATTCCTTTAAAGAAGCACGAAAGGATTTCTAAACATATTAAGTTGGTAACCACATGTTCACCTAATTTTCTTTTAATGAGCGAGTGGTTTCGAAATAACATAATCTTCTTACAGAAACCAAGAAGCTCTATTCGTCTTTTGAAAAGACGTAATTCGTAACGAATTTTTAAAAGCCAAGTGGGTATTGTAGATATGTTCCATTTGATCACACATACAGATTCAGGGGTACAGGTACATTATTACGTAATCCGCACCCGTTCCTCCACAATGCGTAAAGTTGTTCAGGCGTGTCAAGTTCTGCTCAGTCTAGCAGAAAAACATTTCTACAATACCGGCAAGAATCGAAGCGGACGATGGCTGTACGACTACCGCGTGAGTTTACGTGTTACCGACTCGTCCATGTTTCGTCTGCTAAAACTTGGACACAACCACTCGCTGTGGTTGCTGCTGCAACTGCCTGCTAGTCTGCTTCATATTAACAAAACGTTCCTTTTTGTAAATGTTCATGAGCGTGTGATGCGGTTTACTAAATACGATTTTCAAGTACTCCTACTACCACCCCGATGTACCGATGCCGCTAAGTGGAGAAAAGCTGTAGTTATAATAGGATTTTCAGCTCAGTTCAAAGGGAACGTTACCGAAGTACCAACAACAGTAAACTACTTAAGTCTGAGATCTTTCACGGATTTTGCGTTCCAATAGTACCACATAAAGCGCACCCCTCTGCATCCTGTAATTCTGAATTAAAAGATTAAAAGATTAAATGGTTCACCGTAATGCAAAATGAGAAGTGCTTCACCTTTTACTTCATATTCAAAATAAATGGTAATTACAATAGTGTAATTCGTAATATAAACCTTCAAAAATTAAAGTTTCATCAAAGGTGGGTGACCTTGTTGTTTGATAACATGGGTTTCTTGATGGTACTTAATTTATATAGAAGATACGTTCTCTAAGTGGATACTACGTAAATATATCCACAGACACTATTAAAATTATTCAAATTTATGGGCTCGCGAGGTCGATCTTTTCGAAAAAAAAAACTTTAAATCAACCAATCATGCTGATGGACGGGAAGTCCCTCCGGACTACGCCGGAAGGTAGGGTGAAAGGCCCTCTGCAGCCTCCTTTCAGGAATCGTGGAATCAGATGGGTGGTGCTTCGGGTGAGAAAGATGAGATGGACGAAATGAAGAATGAAAGATTATTAGTGAAATATTACTGGCCCAGCATTTGCCTAGGTGACCCAAGAAAACCACAGGAAAACTTGGACCAAGACAGACGGACCCGGAATCAAACCGACGTAATCCCGAATGCTAAGCAATGGTCTAAACTTCCAGACCGTATCGCTCGGTGAAAAATTAAGGGAGAAAAACGTACATGAAAAAGAAATAGAATGAATTATCTCGCACCACTCAGTAATATATATAAACACCAGTGTAATGCCCTTGCCAAAAGTGTGATTCGTGTGATCGTCAATGCGTTCTCATTGCAGTGTCCATATGCAACCACTATATCCTCATAAAATTGATCTGACTGTGTACCAGCTGTTCGGAGGGTCACGAGTAGGTATCAGTGTTTCATCACTTAATGCTGAGAAGTCATGCCGCTCGGTTCTTTTCGGGAGCCCGTCGAAAATGAACGCTTAAATTCAATAAAATTATATTGAATGTAGTCAGGTAAGATATAGCGTTCATTCGTGTAAATTTTCACAGTAATGTGTCCATATGCGACCGCTATATCCTCATATAATTGATCTGACTGTGTACCAGCAGTTGCGAGGGTCGCGAGTAGGTATCAGTGTTTCATCACTTAATGCTAAGAAGTCATGCCGCTCGGTTCTTTTCGGGAGCCCAACGAAAATGAATGCTTAAATTCAATAAAATTATATTGAATGTAGTCAGGTAAGATATAGCGTTCATTCGTGTAAATCTTCACAGGCCCTCCCCGAGTGACTTCGTTGTTCACACCTAGATCATCACAAATTTAATTAATCCAGGTAGGTAATTACCTGATTACATTCTCCATTACGTAATGCTTTTAATAATAACTTGACACTAATGTATTACACTCACACCGTCCACTATCAGAATAGATGCACAGAGTTAGAATTTACCTTGCTTCAGCATTTTCGCTGAAATATTCAGAATCGTATCTCATTTCCACGGAAAATGGGGCACACAACATAGTTTCAGTAACTCTCCAATTCAACGTGCTGTTGCAGCGTCCCTATCTCCCTTCATATTCGTTATTTGTTTTACGCTGGGCAACATTAGGTGGCCCGAATCTCGCAGCGAACTTTAGTATTCCCAGGAAAGAGATGGGAGTTTTAAATAGCCACATAAATAAATTAGGTCGGGAAATTCCCCAGCCGAGAGATACCCGCCACACCGGCGGCGGTGGCGCAAACGTAACGTGATTTGTAAATGCAACTTCCTGAATCTACAGCTCTAAAGCGACGATTTACGAGCCTCTAATGTAATGCTTAATTTCCTCTTCCAACATCTACAGAACACATCTATGTATTTGCGCGATATACCTTATTGAACATGGCAGACGGAAATAAATTCCGACATTAATTAGTAATACACTTTACCATAAAATGGTTTTAATGGCACCAAACTGTTGGAAGAATGCCTTACGGCTATATTACTTATAATTCCTTAATGCTTTCGAAGACCAACTAAAATAATATAGAACTTTAAATTTCGTTTCTATTAAAGTAAAACTTCCGAGATAAACCAGCTTTAATTTCCCTGTTCCATTGTTTCTCATAATTGCAAAGAGTCTGACGAACAAAATTCTGATTAATGAGAAACTTCAATCGCTATACTCAGTTCCTTAAAGTAACTTAATAGATGAGTTCGATTTATTCGATCTTCTTGAAATCGTGAAGATTTAAATTGAATTGTTAATTTGCTTGCTACAATAGCTCTGGCCTTTATTAAAGAAATCAAATTCGATTGTATTTCGTTTTCTATTAATGGATTATAATACGCCTATATGAATCTTCATGACAAAAAATGATGAGCACGACGACAGATTTTATAATTTAACAGCAGCGCCATCACTAATAAAAGATAGAAAACGAAACGGTCCGCTGCGCGATGAGTGTCTACGCATCAACTTCGGTACTGTCGGTCAAATCGGATGCGCATTGCTTTACTGCGCAGTGCACCATCTTTAGTAAATCCGTGTAAGTTTCATAGTTTTGTTTACTGTTTTGTGTCAAATAGCAGCAGCGAATTTTTGAGCTTAACTTAAATTATTTTCACTTTGTGCTCTGTTCTCATCATGTATTAACTCAAGATATGTAAATTTTAATACTTGAATGTCAAATCATAACAAAAGAAAGTGGTACCATTCTGTACAGATACGTATACCTCGATACGATATGAAAATGAATAAAGTTATACAAGCTCTCTCTCTTGTGCCATTATTCGAACAATAACAGAAAGTTTTCATCTCAATGCATCGTAAATTATACATCTTTATACCTCGCGTTCAACGTTTTAACGTGCGCCGCGTACTAAATGCATCGAGGGACATAATAAGGTCCCCCTGTCTCACTTTAACTCGTCCCTTTATCTCCGTCGCCATCATAGTTGCATTTCAGCGAAACGGCCAGCAGTATAAATCTTCCGCGCCCGTCATCCGCTACAAATTTATTCCACAAGAAACTAGTATTCCGAAACACGTGGCCTTTGTTGTCCGCGATCTCGATGATCTATAAGTACAAGTACGGAAAACCAGACCGCTTATACATACATACATTAATGTCCTCGAAGTCATAAGCGAACGTTTAACATCAGTCTCAGTTAATGTAGCGGGGAATACCGAAGAATATTTTGAAGAACTGACTGTGACTAGGAACCTCAGACATTACTGTGGAGAAGTCATAGAGATAATTCAATAGAGTGGAGATAGGAACGTTCAAAATTGGAGTAGTCCGCAATAAAACTGTCGAATTTACCATCTTCTTTCAACTTACTAACTAGACTGGAGCGGTCGTTGACGGATCGCCTGTTTTTACTCATGACTGACGTTGTAGGGAATATCGCAAGCATAAAAAAGAGATGTCAGGAAGGATTTGCAGCGGACATTAATAAAGAAAAAAAATAACGTTACACCAATTAATGTGTGACAGAAAGAGATGGAGACAAGCAGAATATGAGCATGTTGCAAGAATTGGCTTTAAAGAAAGTTCAATATTCTCAAAAAGTTAGGAAAGCCTGTTTAAAGATATAATTAGTGAGTAAAGCCAAAAGTGCCGAGCACAATTCCCGTCGAGGGTGTGACAAGAGCAACAGCAACAACAATCTCATTAATTTGAGGTGACTTATAGTGAATAAAAATTGAGAATTAATTTTCAAATTAATATTTAATGATATAATTCCAACCAGGCAGTCTATGCTACTCATGAAGCATTTCTTGACTTGACGAGAGCGTGCTCAAAACGCAGCAGATGGCTACAGTCCCAAGTAGAAACAAGGAAGAGGATACGTCCATTCCCACAGATAATTTGTTCTGGACTTGCCAATTTTGATGGTCCCAACCATAGACACCTCCCATGCAACCCCATAAGTGACTATGATGAATAAAAAAAGTAAAGATGCAGCATAAGGATACTCTTTCTATCCTTGTGATAGAAAGTCTATCTTTAATTTCTGATTCTTTTTTCATGAGACAATGCATTTCCGGTGGGCTAAGTTCCTGCATTTGATTATTTCTATGGGTAACACAGTCAAATCTACTAATGGATAAGTACTGCCAGAACGCACAGAACTTTTCGTATTTCCCATAGAAACCAATGGGACACGTTTAACGTTTGTCATTAAACGTGTCCATGATTGTGAAAGAACACATTAAAATTGAAATGTATTACAAAAGAACAAACGAAATTACTTCATACACTAAAGCATAACCTACAATATCAACCGGAAAGAAAACTGATTATACAAAAAAGTCAATTGAAACAGATAAGACTGCTCAATATTAAAATCGTTCGTAAACACTACTTAAACTAATTGTAAGTTAATGACGACAAAGTTTCAAAAACAATTCACAGCCCATTAACGCCTTCAGACCTCATAACAAAATAATTATAGTAACACTTAATTAAAACTGTATATGATAATTAAATTTACGTAAAGCACCTTAACTTATTAAATTACACAAATGAAATGGCGAACGCTGGAATGCTCATAGATATGCGCGTATTAGGTTTAATGACTTTCGAGGTGCTGAACGTTATAATTTTAAGGTTGATTACGAATAGTCATAAAGGTGAGATTTAACAACCAACTCGTACCTACTTATACTACTGTAATAGCTCTTTAAACTTTGTTATTCTCTGTCTTTATACCGTTTTCAAATGGGTTTAGAGTCCTATGCGTTTTCAAATTTTCAACAATACCTGTTTTTATTTTTCCATCATGGTCGTCGTAACCTGCTTCTAATTTATTATACTTGCATAAAATGCACCCATACAATGAACTAGAAGTAGTCGTTGCAAAGTATTAGAGACTACACTTGCCAATAGCAGCCCCTAAATTATACAAAAGGTGTCATCTGGAAAATTATTAATTTGTTCCCAATTTATCGCCATAACGACTAGTCAGATTTCTTATCTATGATTTGCTTGCAATAGATTTGCCTTCATGATATTACACGTTTATATCTGATACACAAAGTGATTTTGTACTATGCAGAAAAGACACAGCCGTATGCAAGTAAGGAAAGAGTAGGAAAAGAGTGAAAATAAAGATTCTCATCATCATAAGGTCGTCAGTCCTAAGACTGGTTGGACACGCACCTCCACTCTTTCCTATCCTGAGCTAATCTTCGCATTTCCATAAAACTAGAACAACCAACATCTACATCTGCCTCTACTTCTCCTAACTCCCGTTTCTATCTTTAATATCTCTGACTAGACCTTCACGCTTGAGAAGAAGTATTAGAAAGAATAGGAGAACAAAGGACTCTACGGAAGTCACTAAGAAATAGGCGAGATAGCTTGGTAGGATGAAAGGTTAGTTATTAGAGACATATTAGAAGCAGAAATAGGTGTTAAGAGGAGTAGAGGTAGACCTAAATTAGATTACTATCCACAAACAGTTAAAGATGTGGCACGTTGTAGTTTTACGGAAGTGCGAAGATTAGCTCAGGACAGGAAAGAGTGGAAGTGCGTGTGCAGCCAGTCTTAGAACTGACGACTTTATGATAATGAAGATGGGAGAAGACTCAACAATAAATTTAAGTGTGTTTCATACCTATCACAAAATAAATTTAATATAAATCCTTATTTTCATCTACTATTTATTTATCAGTAGATGTATAGACTCAACTTATAAGATTTCTCCATTTCTTGTTTGCTGTCAGGCACACCCGACTTTGTAAGACGCCTTATCAAAAGACGGACGTAAATATGTATGTGTATTTATCTAAAAACACGATAGGAAGAGGTAGATGCAGGTGGTGGCGGATGTTATTAACCCGTTGGTTGCCGGCAAGTTGCTGGAACTATTACAGGGTACTCCAAGTAAGCACTTATTACACACAGTACTTTAGGGACGGTGCAGCGGTCTGACTCGAGCCTATAGCGATGGACCGACGAACGATAAAGCGGGTGGCCGGATTCCGTGGGAAAATCACAGGTCGTGCAGGAAGATGATGGTCGACCCGAACCCAACACTACCAAACCACCAACTCACCACCTGCTTAGGTTCGCTCGAAATCGTGTACTGTGTAAATAGCAACGGGCAAGCAAATAATAAGAACGAACTGGATCACCAATCTTGACAGCCAACCACTATACAATGGGAAAGGACTTTTTTTATCCAGTTCAATATTTATAGGATCTATCAAATATTCCTTTCAATGTCAATACATAAGAAAAATGTCTAAGTGAGCAATTTGAACTTTAGAAACAAAAATTGAGCTTCATTAGGATTGAGATTCTAACAAAAAAATATCCATATTGGTTACTAAAATTACAAACAAATGTTAATTCTTCATATTATTGGCGCATCTTTGAATCATCAAATATTCTTTATAAAAGCCATCGACAATATTCCTATTTGGAAATAATTCAACTGAATAGCTTAAATTCTGAGTAAACCCGTTCAGAATTTCCAATATATTTCGTAGATTCCGGACGGTCACGAATGACCGCAATAAGCGCAATTGTAGTATTAGATTAGGCTACACACATTGGTATCTATAATACACATGGAAAGATACACAGGCAATTTGTGTGGTGAATTCTTTACCACCCACTTGCAAAATCGCAACCTGGCCAAGCCCGTCATTGTCTTCGCGAAGATGTGACTGTGACTTTTCCCTTTTGAATACTAAACACACTGTGCCATTTTTTGATCGATCGGTCAAAACAATCACTCTGCAGGTTGATACAACTGAAACGCTATAATTTCATTGTAAAGTCTATAAACCCATAATTTTAATAAGACAAAATAACCACGATCTTGAAAATTTCACATTTCGGTAACCAGTAAAAGTATTAAGTATATTTTGTCTCAAAAACTATTAACTAAATTAATTACAAAATAATCTCACTTTTGTCATATTTAGAAATTCCACACGGTATTTAGTAATCGATGACATCGAATTCAGAGATGAAGCAATCAATCGATTTTTCATTTCGTGTCGATAAATTTGTTGAGTCTAAAGTAAAGTCTAAAGTATTACAAACGAAATAGTAAAATTTAAACAATGGAAACGAGAACGTGATAAATATTTATCTTGCTAGGTACCAATCGATGAATTACACCAATATTTGAGTTCGATTTCTATTAATAAACTCATGAGATATTGGAACAGTTCAGTGGGTATACATAAATGTTATTTATACATTTTGTTGCAATTTTACGATTAAAAAACAAACTGAAAAGGAAACAATGAGCTCGAATATTAGAAAAACAAAACAATGGCAAACAGAATCGTCTTCTTCTTCATTCTAACTGTCTTTTTTTTAACATTGTGAGTTTCATTTCGCCTTAAACAAAGCCTTAGAATTTTTTCGTAATATTTTAAAATCGCGACTAGTAGTATAATTTGTCTAGAACTGCTCTGAATGTTTCAGACGGAAACTGCGAGTGGCGAGTCAAACTAATGAAAAGTTCGTTTGAATTGCTCCGAGGGGTTTATGCGCATAAATCGGATAATTGCTCTTGAAAAAAGCTCCCATTGTGTAACAGGATAAGGCCGTTCTCAAATACATTCCACTTCCGTAACAGAAAAGCAAACTATTTAACACAAGAATGGGGAGATATAGATACGCAACAATAGCGGAAAATTCATTCATTCCTGCGAAAAAAAGCTAATACTTTTGTTTGTCACTAAAATCACTAGTACGTAATAGAGAGTATAAAAAGGCGCAACATTTAACGTAAAGTTGAAATAATGACATTTCTCAAACAATGAAATTCGATGTGGTTAGTATTCTGTCGAAACTGCCAGACGCGGATCGCGATTTCGATCTTGTTGGATGTCATCAGCGCGTAGCAGACCTTTTCTTTTTGTTTAGATCATTCTCGAGGAGGGGAAATCTTCAAAAAACACCCCCTGAAGGGAGGTAGTGCCGGATTTTTACCGACTAAAACCTCTCCTCGAGTGGGGATATAAACCTGAAAGTTGCTTATCATCTCCGGGAAGGAAATTAGAAGGTTGGGATTGGGAATAGGGTTGAATTGGGAAAAAATTTTAGTGTGAGGGGAAAGGTGTATTTGGGGAAGGAAACCGTCGAAGTAGGTGGTCTACCTCTGAAGTAATGGATGGAAAATCGCGCTAAAAAGCGAAGAGGACACAGACCAACTCTACCTGCTGCCTTAGCATAGCGCGTTTTATGAACTCCTACAAATGGCGGGGTAAACGCCATCTGTAGTGTAATGGTACATGTAGTGGAATTCATTATGCTCAACAAGGTCCATTTAAATATTTCTCAAACTGACCGCTTTGTGGGCCTGTAGAAGTCAACTTCAAATATCCACAGATATTTATTGAACGAGTGGTGCTGATCAGTATTTAAAAAATCGCATCACATATTATAAAGTAACGTCCCTTCTTCTGTATATTAAATAATAATGCGTTTCTATTAGCATTCTGTACGGAACGCAACGGCGTTAACTTACGAGTGCATAAAATAAACCGTTTGGTTGTGGTTGTACCGTCGACAATCGGCTCATTAGAAGTCATGCGAAATATTATAGCGTTCCAATAGACACGTATTGCTTTTTATGAATTCTGCACGCACACTCATACGCCTTTTGTTGGATTCCTCGATAGCCACATCGCAAGCGTGCTTGCGGACAGGTAAACCGTCGCGATTGACTCTAACAGTGGCGTCCCTTTGAACGAAACATAAGGTAAAATAAAGCCTCGTCTCTAATTGTGGGTAAATCAATGCTCAACAAGCCCTTACTTGTTGAAGGATGTCCACCCGTAAAAGAGAAATCACGGCATAACTAACTTGGTGATAAGACAGGACAATTAATTCATGCATGTAGGTAAGAGATAAGGAGGACAATCGTCATGTGATGTATTAGTTCATATGTCCTGTAAATTTGCAGAATTTTGGGTAGTTCTAATGTTACTATGTTGCCTCCAAGCATTAGTAATAACCAATAGAAAAAAAGCCAGCCTTTGTATTGAGACACCAGAGAAATCGAAGCGCCTCACTGTTTTCCCCAAATCTCTAGGACACTTTGACCCTTTGATGGTTCTTCTTTACTCTAACTTCCATGATGATAGGTGTGGATCGTGGCTCGCCATTTTTAACTTTGTGGTTCTCATTGGTATTCCATGGTCAGTCATGCTAATTATGAACTCGTTGTTAGGTAAACACAGGAACGAAAATAAATATATATTCCTAGGTTCATAACTGAGCATCTACCTCCCTTTGTGAACCGAGCGGTGAAGGTTTAAACCACTGCTAAGCATGTTCTCTGTGGTTTCTTTGGATCACTCAGTCAATGCTGGGTCAACAGTAATTATTCCAAAGATAATCTTTTACTTCTCTTCTTTCTTGATTTCGTTATCTTCCCAGTCACCACCCACTCATACTTAGGAACTCTGTGAGGAGGATGAAGAGAGCCTCCCACCTTACCCTCTGGCTTTACATGACAGTTTAGGTCCGAGAGACTGTCCACATGGACTTGTGGGAGCAAGACATTCAAAAGCTTTTTTTCCTTTTTTAACTATCCAATGAATAACATAATGACAAAAAAAAGTCAAAATTGAGAGGGAAGACTTTTCTTACTTGTAATTGTAATAGAGATTGTAAAAAAAAGTAAGACATTCGACCAATGTAATGATTGGAAGAATCAGAACAACGGTGAAGTTGACTGAGATGATAGAATGGATTACCTAAAATCTTCATAGTTGAAGCAGCATGTTAAAACAACTAAAACAGACTCACCCCTAATTATCAAAAACACTTTTTGAAGGTTATGGGCGAATAGTATACTTGTAGTAATTAGGAGTGACTCTCTTTTAGAATAAGTTATTAAATTACTACAATCTCCTGTATTATTCTTCATCAACTTAAAAGACAGTAATAACAATTTGATATTATTACAATGAAAACGATTCCTCTCCCATGACCTACGCCGTCAATGTTTATTCTTGTTGTATCCACGATACCTTGACAAAGTAACCAATAAATCGCAGGATATTAAATTCAATACAACTTGATGAGACGTAAAGAAGAAACTTTTATCGTATCTTAAGCGTTAACGGCATGTTACTGGAGATATTTCTCGTTTCAAAGAAGACTGAGAATAACAGGAAATATAGAAAAACCCTCTTAGATTGTTAAATGGCGACTGAATACTTTTCATTTTTGTTTTATTTTATACAGAGAGCCACGTGCAGAATATCTAAGGTTAATTACATAAATAAACTGGACATATTACCATTTTTTATTGGCATGCCCGCTTCAAAGTGGTCCCTAGTTCTAGATTTACCCTTTTTTCCACAAATCCTAAGGTACATCTCGCAAAAAAATTTTTGGATATTATTTAATTCTATTGTGAATTCAATACTGTAGGTATTCCTTCCTAACTGAATTAAAACGCCAATGTCGCTATCTAGCAGCAAGTAGCTCAAATAATCTAAACGGATGTTACGACAAATCACAACAATATTGCATTATTTAAGTTATAATTTACAGAGGAACCATAAAGACGCTTTCTCATAAAACACAAATAACTCATCCTGTTTAAATAATTTCAAAAATGGATCCATAAGTATATAATTACTTTACACTGCTTCTCGTCCAACTAAAATTCAACTAGGACATCTACTAGCGAGTAGCTGAAGTAAACTAAAGGAATGATACGACTAGTCACAATAAAACCGTCGTAATTTTTAATAAAATGTTAGCAAGTAAACTGAAAAACTGCTTAAAATATTAAAAAGTGCATAAAAAAGGAATCACGAACGATGTAAGAATTATCTTTCGTGGTTCAAACAATTCAACGTCCACTTCAAGTAGCTGTTTTTTAATATAAACCAAATCTTAATTTAGTAAAGACAAGAAATGTTACAAATAAAACCTTTTTAATGGAATAAAACTTACTTAAATGTTTACAACCTGCTCCAATTTATACAATCCTTTCACTGGCTATTATCAGTTCGTCTGCATAATCAGTTGGAGGCGCCGTTATTTTTTAGTGCAATAATCTGCAAGAGTATCAAAGATCATACTTCACATAAACCAACAGAAATCAGTCGCCTCAAACTGCTATGTAATTGCTCTTTTAAATAACACAAATTTGTGGAATTGATATCCTTACACATATAATTTATTATCATTGAACTATGCTAATGTCAAAAAGGCCACAAACTAGTTCCAACAAAGGGGTTAATACGTCTATAAAAAATCCATTAATTAATTTAATAAGCGTGAGACGTATAATGATATGTCTTCTCTTTGTAATTGTAGCGTCATTGATAAGATAATAGAGCTATTCAGAATGGAACGATTAGTACATTAAATAAGCCACCAACGTTGATAAGAATGCTACTGTTACGTGTACAGAAAACAAAAGCAAATCTCTATATTATAGTAGCAAATGGCACAGAAATATTTTAAATAAATATAAAGATTCATAAAGAGAAAAATTATACGGAAAATCGTGAGACCAAGGTATGAAGATGGAAAATGGAAACTGAGAAGCGACAAAGAGATCTATGCAAAAACAGAACGAATAATAGACACAATGAGGAGAAGAAGAGTTACGTTCTACGGACACATTAACAGAATGGATGAAGAAAGACTGACGAAGAGAATATTTAACTATTTCGACAGAAATCGCAAGACACAGATGGCATGGATCAAGGAGATCAGAAGAGACATGGAAGAAATGAAAATTGTTAGAGAGGATGTGGAGAGAAGACAAGAATTCAGAGAGAAAATTATAAAATTCAAGGGTTTTCAAAACAACATGCAGACAGAATGAAAGATTACTGGAAGACAAGAAAGAAGGGAGAGGAACAATCACAAGTTATTTCACGTGGTCCATAGTCGCCCAAAATCGAAAAAAAAAAGAAGAAAGATTCATAAAATCCAAGCACTTCACAGTAAAAAATTAATTTTTGAAACCACAATAACAAAAGGACTATAGTTTAATTAATCCTTCAACATTTCGAATCAATTTACATTAAATAATGACATACCAATTACAATTAGGAATCATATTCCTAGCTATTGATAGCTACCGTTAATACTTTTCTGACCATTAATAGTTAATGAGCAACATTTGAATTTTGTTCTGTACACGGACGAAATAATAGGAAATTATAATTAATGAAGGCTGCATGTTTACATTTAATCAACATCCAAAAATAAATTTAAATAAAATAGCACGTAGCATTGCAGAGGTATCTACCATTACACTTCTACTGACGCAGTTTTTATTGTATTTTCAATATTATGGATAATTAACAATAGAAGTGCTATTACGAAATGCTCTGTAGAAGATTTTAATTGTGCCGAAAATGTACCTGACAATTAACAGCAATTAATTGAAATTTTTAATGAGAAGCGATGTTTATAAGCTACATATAGAAGTAACATAAGAATTACAGCAATCTCTAATATGTGAAATGTCATTGCATTATAAAACAATTGTATTACTTCAATTAGGGCCATCTATAGAGTAGAAGCTAAACCAACACAAGCAGGTATTACGACAATAATTAAAAAATAAGGAAACTGTAGCAACAAAATCTCATTTTTGGTTTCAGATATACTTGTATGTTAATATTAGCACAAATTAAATGAAATAAAGTTAAAATAATGTTAGTGCACACGATTAAAATGATTTTGAAGATGAAGTATTTCCCATTCAATCTGTGTTACTGTAAAGTAAAAGGGATGCTGAAGATATACCATACTCAAAAAGATAAAAGGAAACATAAATAACATCGTTATCTTTCACTTTAGGCTTACGATTGGAACTACTAATCCTAATGAATAGTGACAACTGCATTTGTATATTTATTACGTGTCTCGAACAAATCTGATTATCGTTCAATAATGGACGAAGCTTTCGTTTCAAATCTCCCGACTACAGCACCAACACTGTGGGGTCGCGAAGAGCAAACAAGCTGTAATCAACAGTTATTTGAACTGTGACCCCTTCAGTGCAAATATAATAATATTAACTGGAAGCTGTAGGCATAAATTTTCGAATAATAGCCTCTTGTGCTTTTTAATTATAGGCCTTATGTTGAACTGCTTATTGTTGATTCAATATGCTTGTACCTATATTGTTATTATTCATGAACACGTACTATTATAATCCGAATATAGTAGAATAGATATAGTGGGTACACAAAATCTCCTATTCCAGTAGATAAAGGGGTGTTGTCGAATTTAAATACCAAACATGTTTTCTTATTAATTGGAAACCCTTTTCAGATTGTACATTCCAAATTTTATATCAATAAATCCAGAGATATGATTTATTTGCATAACTGTATTTAAAATGCAACTACAAAATAAAAAATACTTATTTTTATCTTGCGCTTGAATACTTTTGTGAGAAAAGCACTTGGTATTTTATTTAAAATGCTTTTCCGAACGTTTTTTCTATTTGAAAAATGCAAAATCTAATTTTACTGTTAATAGTTTTGCTAGTATCATCGATCAACTTATATAAAATGATGAATGAAAGTTGCTCACATTGACTATTGAAGGTACTAGAAGCCTAAAAAGGGACAAAGAGACTTTCCATGAATGCCTTCTAATTCTTTAACAGAAGAGAGCCCAAAAAATTCTAAACTCCTTGAAAATAGATAATCTAAAATATTGAATCGATATTGTTTTTCGAGGCAAATGTCATGGTCCATGGAATTTTGAAGTTCCAAATTGATATCAGCACTTGCCAAATCACCACTTAAAATGAATTACGACAAAACAGCCCGCAAAACAATATCGAATTGATATACGCCAACTGTGTAAAACTAAAAACTACAAGATATTGTGGTGTGCTAATAAATGCCTATAATCCAAAATTCTTAGAAAACGATTCGAAAAACTTCACTTATTAGATAAACCCAAAGCTAAAGAAACTATGGATTCCATTTCTTTCTCTTATTACAATATGTAAAAGATTAGAAACAAAATGAGGTTGTATGTATTTTGATATAAAATAGTTGATGTAGATTTGACATCAATAAAATTTGCAACCCTATTTTGGCTCTGATCTTTCATGCTAAACAAACTATTTTGGCATCGGTCTTTTTCAAATTAAAACGGGTGACAAAGGCAAATAAGGAAGCATATAGAAGAACTATTTGTTGCTGAACTGAAGAAACTATAACATAAAGATAGAAAACCTATATCTCGTCACATCAAACAGAAAAATATGAATCATACTCAATCTTCCCAGCTAGTGATATAGTGCAAACACCACTATTAATCTAGAAAAAACTCAAATATTTAAAAACTGAGCAAATTCCTGCAAGTTTTTCTTAAAAAATATTTATTTGAAAAAGTATTTTAAATTTAGCATTTAAAATACAAAACGAAAATCTACTTCGTATTTTACATTTGAAGTAACAAATCAAAAAAGTATTTGCATTTTATATTTAAATACTTTTAAATAACCATTTTGCACATCTCTAAATAAATCAAATTGAGATCAAAATTTGGTGAAATCAATCAAACGTTGATTACTGTATTTCGAAATGGTTTGTTGTTAAGGAAAAAGGTACTTTATAACTCACTGATGATCTTTTTCTCATTTTGCCTACATTTCCGCTTATAAAAAAGCGATAAGGAAATGTGTAGATATCTTAAGTACGAATCAAACAATTTAAATGGCAAACAAACATTTCAAATTGGACATATGTACACATGTACATACATGTTATAAGCAAAACGGACTAAGTGGCATTTTGACCTGGAGATGGACAAGTTCAACGTCTAATTCTAATTTTAAAAGCAGATGAAAACAGCTGCCAAACACTCTCGCCATGGGTTTGAGTTTAAGACGTTTCTTCTTCAATCCTTTCATTCTTTTCTCTATTTAACGATAAGTTTTAAAGGGAGCACCCTGAACATCTACATGCTTCTCATACAATCACAGACTGGCATTGTTTGGCGCACAATACAAATACGATTGAAAGAACTCGGTTTCGGGAGAATTCGGACTACAAAGGAGAAAGGAAAAGTATAAATCAGTGGCCTAAAAAAGAAAAAAAGTGTTTTCAGGTCCATAGAACGATGGTATCTTCATTACTGGTCATAAAAGGGACCACGAGGGAGATAAAGTCTATTTTTTTCTCCATATCAGTTTATCGCGTTAAAAAAAAGGAAAGAAGCAAAGAAAGTAATTCCAAAGGTCTGCTATATATCTTTTAAAATATGGATTTTTGTCTGATAACGTTCCACTGTCGGCAGCTGCCTCCTCTTTAAAATATTAAATGCATCGTAAAGTTTTATGTACAATAAGATGTTCAGTTACAGCTACAATGACAGATGATACAAATCATAGATATATATAGCAATTATTTTTATTCATTTTATATATAACTATTTCGGTACTAAAATATCTGTCTAAAGTTATGCCGGAAACATTCTTCCTGTATTCCTTTCTAAATGAACTAAAACTTCAATACTCGAGTGTGGGTATCTAGCGGCAAGTAGCTAAACTAACCTAAAAGGGTGTTACGATAAATCACAGTAATATTACAGGGAGATGACATGATATCATAAAATCATAAAAATTATATCCAAAACGAATGTATAGTCATTTTATTGTTCTTCAATAAGGCCATCTAATAGCGAGTAGCTAAAGTAAGCTAAAGGGACGATACGGCAAGTCGTAACAAAACCGTAATAACTTTTAACGAAACATTGGCGAAATCTACACACCATTAGCAAGAAAGCTTAAGACTGCTTAAAAAAAATATATAAAAAAGGAATCATGACATGACAGTAAATTGATGTTCATCGAAAATCGTCAGCGCTCCGTAATTATTTTTCGTGGTTCAAAGAATTCAACGTTCAATTTAAGTAGCTTACTTAGTGTTTATAACTTGAATAATCTGTTTTACTGCAGACTTAATGCAAGTTTATGAATCGATATATCAGCATCAGAAGAGAGAAACCGTTCGTTCGTGTGCTCGTTCGCCAGTTTGCATCGTCAACATTAAATCCGATTACTGCGGTTGAAAGCTGATTGTCAGGCACCATTCGTTCACATATGCGACGATAGAATAAAAAAGAGCGAAGAATTTTAAATTACGGACACAATTTTTATCCTCCTACAGTTTCGTTTTCGGCGGCGGTGATTAATTATAATTATAATCGCCGGAATATGGATTTGCCAGCACAAGCTAAAGACAAAACTTGAATGTCTTTGAACCCTAAAGAACAACACAAGTAAATAAATTATCCACTGGGATCATGGGCTAGGGACAAGTTGATTCTGTTTGAATGTTTTGAACCATCTTTTCATATTCTTCGATAATTTAAACAATTTCTATTGGCGAAAAGGATGCATCTTACCATTATTAAATTCTTATTTTTAACAGAAAGATTTTTAGATAAGTAGCTTTTTTAATACATTTTCTTTGTGTGTATATCACATTGTCCCTTTTTTAATCCTAGATCTATATACCTGCTTTATATAAAATTTCATCGCGTGTAAAAATCTTTTCATTTGAATCTGGAAGATTCTCCCGTATCAAACCGGATTATCATGCCTTGATTCAAAGGTGCAAAGGCAGAAGACAGAAATACAAACAGTTTAAGCCTTTAAAATATGTGACTGCACTGTTGCAAATCTTTAGAAATGAAAACAATAATCCTTCCTTTAAGGTCTTTCAATTCTTCGAATAAAGACTCCATTATTTGACTACAAAGGTGATGGAATGAGATGAAAAGAACTGCTGTTTTTTCTATTGGATCTTTGTAAGAAATGCTTATCAAGCGTCAAAAACAGCCAACAGCATGTTTAAAATGATTCCATCTATGTATGTTTTTCCCTCAAACTGAGAAACTGCTAATCGCCATCTAGCGGTTGGAAAATGGAGGAGCCACGCAAACGGTTACGACATATAAAAGAAAGGTCCATTATAAATTGATTTACGGCGTGTCTGTGGTTATTGTAAGTCTTATCAAAGTACAAAAATGAAATAAGAAACATCAATTTGAGATTATGAAGTATATATGACCTTCACCCTACAGCAACTTCTACTAGAAGTTGTTTGCCTAAAGTTCAAGTCGTAATAACTAAAAACATATTCTTAACACTAATTTATATCCATAATTTGTTTCACTAAACCTAAAACAAGACAAATTGATAGCTTATAATCTATCCGGTTTAAGTAATTAACCATAGTGCCCATTTTTACCATTGGTAAACGTGTTATAAAACGATACTGCTAAATAACATTTATTATCTTTTTGGCAGTTACTAAAAAACTTATTATGGATATACCTCCTTAAGTACGCATTTGTATAAGCATTAGTGTTTTTATTATTTACCGTCGTCAGTGATTTAGCTATCTCGAATGGCTTCTAAAAGCTTTGGGAGCCATTTTCGAACACGCGTAGATATTACGTGCTTATAAATATTGATACAACATAATCACCTTATAATGGACATTCTTCACAATCGGAATACCGTTGTGCAATAAAAATAAACTTGTGTGTATGTGTGTAATAATTGTCCGTGTACTGGGTGCCATTAACACGGATAGAACGTGCTGCCATAAAACACAAGGTGTAAACAAATTTTTGTCAAGTCGCGCTTCCGGAATTAAGTCATATAAATAGCCAAATTGAGGGGAAATTGTCAAGTATTACTTGAAACATCGTTTTCTTATCAGACAATTATTAAAATTGCAAAAAGATAGGGTGGGAGGCCCTCTTAAGCCTCCTTCCAGGAATCGTGGGAATGGGTGGGTGGTGACTGGGAAAATAAAGAAATAAAGAGAAAGGAGACGTTAAAGATTATCTTTGGAATAATTATTGCTGACCCAGCATTGACTGAGTGATCCAAAGAAACCACAGAGAATCTTACAGCGGTGTAGATGGATCTGGACGAGCGTCCTCCAGAATGCTTAGCACTGATAGGGCGGAAGGCCCTCTTCAACCTCCTTTCAGGAATCGTGGGAATGGGTGGATGGTGGTTCGGGTGAGAATGATGAGACGGACGAAATGAAGACAGAAGAGAATGAAAGATTATCTGTGGAATATTACTGCCCCAGCATTTGCCTAAGTGATCCAAGGAAACCACAGAAAAACTTGGACCAAGGCAGACAGACCCGGAGTAGAACCGGCGTCCTCCCGAAAGCTAAGAAATGGACTAAACCTCTAGACGAAGCCGCTCGATCCCATAGAGAATCATACAGGGACATTTATAACGTCTACATTTAAAATGTAAACCCCATGGAGGTTAGAGTAGAAGATACCGAACGTCATATCTGATATTATATAGTATATTAGTTCACTAATCCCGTAAATTCGTAGAAAAAATAGGTGGTAGCAACCAACAGCAGAAAGCAGAAAAGTCACACTTTAACCTTACTTATGTCTGTCCTAATTTTGAAACACACAGCGATCGCAGCACCACTTCATTTTCTTCAAACTGCTGTACTCTAACATCCATGGTAGACCCCATAAACTTATTCTAAAAATATTATATTACAAAATTAACAATTAATGAATATATTTCTCGTTCCTGAGAAATCTACCAAATAATATTGAAATCCAAATTCCAGAAAGTAATTATTTTTTTGTCATTTCAATTCTTCCCTAAGCTCTTTTACGCCTTTTTTATTAGGTCTTAAAAATATTTGATGGGGTACATTCAGACGACATAAATAAGCAACGGGATTAGTTTCCTTTTACATTACTGTTTTTTTTTCTTGTTGTTTGCTTCTCGAACGGGTTGTCTGTCTGTTCATCGTCTGCTCCTTGCAGTCCTGGTATTTTTTAAGCCTCCTTAACGTTTATCTGAACTCTGAACGTTTTTGTACCTCCTCCAGTGCATCGGATCTGGTCCATTATAACGATCGGCCTTTAAAAGCGGCTTATAGGAGATGCCTCTTTTCTTAGACTTTTTTAATGGTCGGATTGAAAGGGTGCAGAAGCGTATAATAAAAGCCGCTGATGTCTTTCATTTCATGACCTGTCTGCATTTAGAAAAGCAGGACTCTTTAACGCAGATGTGAACTTGGACTCGAGAACTACAAAATGAAGATGAAACAACAGAAAAACTAGGTATTAAACTCCATAAGAAAAAGAATCATCGTGCAAAGGGGGAAAACCGTTGATGAATAGACAAACGAAGGGAATGAAGTAACTACAGCACCTCAGAGGCAGATAAAAGTAGAAATCTGCTTTCAAAAGACACAAAAATTACCCAATTGAATATGTTAAACGAAAATCAGCCAAATAATCTGATAAAAAAAGAACCAAAACACCTACATGACATACGTGTTTATTTTAATTTGTTTATACATCCTTTAACACATTAAAGTTGTTTACCGTAAAAAAGTAGTACCTATCGATAAAAGAATGAGGCTAGAATACAATAGAACCCCTATTAAATAGAAACCGGGGTTGAACAAAAGCCTCCCCTGTAAGGACCTTTTGTAAGACTTCCGTTAAACTACACCGTTTTTATGGTGCAATACCTTCACCTTCATACGAAAACAAATATGTACGTGGAAAAGAAGGTCAAAATGGTTGTAAAATATACATATAGTCTATAATAGTCACACCATGATGTCCTCACATATTTATGTTGTTTAAAAATAGCAAAACTACCTCTGAAATTTGCTTCGCAATTAAGAACGAAAGTTATGAAAGTGCTTATAATCACAAGGAAGGCGGAAGGAAGAAATAATACGACAAAATTGAGTATTGTCGTAGCCATATCCTTTAGTTTGTTCGATGGCATGACAGTTCCTTAACTTTATTGTTTTATCTCTATGACTCCTGCATGGTAGCATTGGAGAATTCGCCTCATACTTTATAAATAGTGCCGTAAAGTCCACTGTTAATCATCATAAAGTCGTCAATCCTAAGACTGGATGACAATGGACCTTCACCCTGTCCAATCCTGAGCTAATCTTCGCATTTCCCTCAAATTAGAACATCCTACATCCTTAACTATTACTAAAGATAAAAACATCCCTAGTAGAAATTTATCCTGAAACGTTAAACTATTTTTTTTATCAAGCAGGAAACAAATAGCTGCTTCTATATATATATTGACAGGTCATATTGTAACATGTCAACTAAATAAAACCACAAATGCCCCATTTGACACCCCGAACTGTCTCCATCTGTAACCATCGGTAGATTCTCGTTTCAGAACAAACGTCAAATTCAACCTGTCGCCAATACCACTAACGAAAACATTGTAGTAGATTCCAAAACAGATAAGAACGGACGTTCTGATGCCAAATGACGGCATCGTCTGCATGACTAGCTTCGAAAGTAAAGTCCCCGTCTTGCAACTTGTCATTAACTGCTGTGCTGTTTCAAACATTGCCTACCTGAGCTAGATTTTACCTTCTATCACATGTTAGGTTTAGATATCGAATATTGTTACTTTAATACATATGTGGAGGCTTACGGCATGGCATTCAGGATTATTACGTACTATCAGGAAATTCAATGAAGTAGTGGAATCGGGACACAAGAGATAAAGATTGGAGAAGAATTTACTATGTCCCAGGGGACCATAAAATACGTCCACCGACCTCTACACTATACTATTACTAATTGACGAGATAGAAATCGAATTTGTCGTCTACGACAAGTGAAATTTTTCGCAAACGTCGCAGACGTCACAGGGGGAGACATTAAAAGGTGCTAGTTAGCCCCGCTTATCAGCGCCATGGAGTCGAACAAGAGTTGCCTTTTAAGAATCTAGCACCCCTCGTCTCGACTAGAAAAAAAAGTAAAAGGAAATATTTAAGGCGGCTCCAAGACCATTAAACCTAAGCAACGGTCGAATACAGAAAAGTCTAGTGAAATATTAATCGAGAAAGCAATGAAATATTAATGCCCAAGATCCAAAACAAACCTGTGCACAACACGTGGACGTGATTTTTGGGTCGTGATCCAGCTACTACTGAGCTGCGAGAATTAAATTGAATAAGAAATGCGAGAAGGGAAAGAATTAGACTCGTTAGACCTGATGGATCAATTATTCAGAAACGCGTTTTCGGAGATGATCATAAATAATATGTCCAAGGAGTATTGGGGGATTGGGGAAATCACAAAGAAGTTTCAATATTTGAAAGCGTTCTTTGACTCACACAAATGAAATTATATTGCTCACTCAAGTTATAAAAAGATTCCAAATCAATATACAGGTGTCGTCTTTTTATAGCGTCATAACAAACGCCAAAATTACTTTACCAGACAACAGCTACTAGGGTCAATTGAAAAGTCCCCGGCCTGACACATAGATGGCGGCACCAGAACTAAATCCATATGATTTTCAGTTAGTCCTAACCTTCAAAAGACGCGTCTATAAATTTGACGGCTGTCGGATCATTAGTTTGTGAATTATAGCATTTTTAGTGAAGCAACTTTTGTTATTGTGAAAAAAATGGATAAAAAGGAATTTCGCGTGTTGATAAAATATTGCTTTTTGAAGGGAAAAAATACAGTTGAAGCAAAAACTTGGCTTGATAACGAATTTCCGGACACTGCCCCAGGAAAATCAACCATCAAGGATTGGTATGCTAAGTTTAGACGTGGTGAAATGAGCACCGAAGACGGTGAACGCAGTGGACGCCCAAAAGAGGCTGTTACGGACGATAACATTACAAAAATTCACAAAATGATTTTGAATGACCGTAAATTGAAATTGAATGAAATAGCAGACACTACAGATATCAACGGAACGTATACATCACATCATTCACGAATATTTGGGTATGAGAAAGCTCTGTGTAAAGTGGGTGCCGCGCGAGCTCACTTTTGACCAAAAACAACGACGAGTTGATGATTCAGAGCAGTGTTTGAAGATGATCACGCGTAATAAACCCGAGTTTTTGCGTCGATAAGTGACAATGGATGAAACATGGCTCCATCATTTCACTCCGAAGTCCAATCGACAGTCATCGGAGTGGACTGCACACGATGAACCCGCTCCAAAGCGTGCAAAAACGCAACAGTCGGCTGGCAAGGTTATGGCGTCTGTATTTTGGGATGCGCGTGGAATAATTTTCATTGACTACCTTGAAAAAGGAAGGACCATCAACAGCGACTATTACATAGCGTTATTGGACCGTTTGAAGGACGAAATCGCCGAGAAACGATCGCATTTGCAGAAAAAGAAAGTCCTGCTTCACCAAGACAATGCACCGTCTCACAAGTCAGTGAAAACGATGGCAAAAATTCATGAATTAGGCTTCGAATTGGTTCCGCATCCACCGTATTCTCCAGATCTGGCCCCCAGCGACTACTTCCTGTTCTCAGATCTCAAAAGAATGCTCGTTGGGAAAAAATTTTCGTCGAATGAAGAGGTGATCGCCGAAACTGAGGCCTATTTTGAAGCAAAGGACAAATCGTACTACAAAAATGGTATCGAAAAGTTGGAGGATCGCTATAATCGGTGTATCACCCTTGAAGGGAAGTATGTTGAATAAAAAAAACGAATTTTGCAAAAAAAATGTGTTTTACTATTTTAGGCCGGGGACTTTTCAATTGACCTGTTAGATGTCGAAATTCAAATGTTCGTAAATATTACTTTTTATAGATTTCTACAAAAAACCTAACCTAATTTAACAGTATGCTTCAAAATCCTTCAAATAAGATACTTAAATTCTTAAATTACACTTTTAAACATAATATGTGGTCTATAATTAAATCCATTAGCTATAGAAATATTTACTTCCAACTTTTGATCAATCCTAATGCACAATCCAACATATAATACTTATTACTTTTGTTTATCCATTGCTTCCGGATGTACTCAGAGTAGGTATATATGGCATATTTGTTGAGAAAACGTTTGTCGAGACAGTTTGCTTGAGAATTTCTGCGTTTATTTTAAACATCTGCGCAAAACGTGTAAAATGTATACACAAATATCATAAAACTGCTTTGTTAAGACTAAGACATAAAATGTCGGATCCTTTTTTGAAATGTATCCACATTAAACTTCATCTTCGGCTATTTATAGTACAGCACCATCTAGATACAATAACTGAAAGACATTTAAAAAACGTTTAGATATGCGTTTGTACTTCCCCAAAAAATTAACAGTACGTACATGGTACCTATGTACCATTCAGAAAAAAAAGATGATATTGTAACACCATAACCTGTTATTAATAAAATTTTAAATGGGACGTCATCATTGAGAGTTATAGAAATGCATCTTTACATTATTTTATTTACAAAAAGCATTCTAAATCAGGTAGATATGTAAGTTCAGTCGACAACGTCATTATTTTGCTTGTGCGCCTCATCATTAAAAAAAACAGAAGACCCTTTTATGCAATATGAAGTTAATGTGTTTATTTCAAAAGTTATGACATTCAATCGCTAATTGCAGTTTTTCAATTTTAATTCACTCAAAATGAAACCTCACAATTTACCCATTGCAACTGGGTTTTGCCAAGTGAACGTAGCAATTTTTACCTGAAGCTCATTCAGTTTTAATGAATGAACAAATTTAAACGAATGTGTATGCAGTATTTAGTCAGATAAAATTCACTGTAATTATGTTCACCACTTCTAAATTTACTGCTTTAAATTCTAAATAAATGTAACTTTATAAGGGTCTTGTTTCTACCTCCCTGTGTGTTTCCCCCCTGCAATCATTCCCAACCTCCCTGACGAATTCCTCGATTACCTGGATAACCTCCTCAACTGCTTAAAATAACCCCCCCCCACACACAAGCAATCGGCTGAAGAGGACCTTAATTGATCCAATAACGGCTTGAGGTAGAGGGGTTTTAATTGGTAGGTCCGAGGACACCTTCCTTGGGAATCCGACACTACCCAGCCCTACGGATGACTGGGAGTCTTTTGAAAATTTCCCCTCTTCCTCGAAACCAAAAAAAAATATCTCCTTCTATCAGTCATCAGGCAACCTGATCTTTACCAACACAATACAACCATTTACAATCTCATTTTGAATATCTAAGAGGTAACCATCCCATCTTCTTATAATAAATTCTTACAGACGCTATAAACTAACCCCTGTACGAATGTCCAATTCTCGTAATAAACTCTAATCAGCGTCTACATCAACAGACCACACTGAAATGTCAAGCCATTCTCCGAAGATAATCTTCAGGTACACATGCTTATAGTATGACACCTTTACCTGCTTGATCATTATGAGACATTGAAAATTCAAGGTGATACGTCTTTACATCCACACAGGAATTTATAATATCAATAAATACTGATTCAATATGATTTTAATGTCTGGTACTTCAAAAACATTTAATAAAATATCTAATCGTTATATCTTGTTATCAATCATTTATCACTTGAATATGAATAAAGAAGAAATTAAATAAATCTAGTAGTAGGTGACAAAGGTTCCCTTACAGGTTGCTTAATTAATTTCAAAACATATCGTAAGATGGGTCGTCGATCCTTCAGCTACTGTTCACTAGATGTCTTTCAACTTTTGTTCACCATTATTGTACATCAATCAACAATCAATCGAGCTTTTGTGTATTGATTTGTTTATTGGAAATGTATTTTTTGTTTACTTCTAAAACTTTGGGCATCAATTACCTTCCACGTTTCATATTCTCTGCTTTCTGTAGTCGAAGACAGAGCTTTTTCTTATCATTTTTTTTTTGGCGTTGATCATCGGAGACCGGATCGTGACCCACGTTCGAAACAAAGGAGTATAAAAAAAAATTTCGAAGAAGACGTTGGGCGCTCCTCTTTATCTCGACTTTATAAAACTCGATCGAGAAGCGTTCGAGAGGCAGGATCGAGGGTCAGCTATTTGTCTGTCCGACACTTTAAGTGCCTTTAATGTTATTAAGATCGTTATCGAAATGTCGTCATGTTTTTAGTCTCGAATCGCTGGCTACCAGTCTTACCTCGCCTCAATTAGTCAGTCGCATTTTATACCCCTCAAATGTACAGTGATTTATAGAAACAAAATAAAATATTGTCGACTTGTGCCATTAGAATTTTATCGTACTTTAGAGCAGGTACGTAGACGTAAAATTTTATAACACCATTGGTCATACTAGAAGGGTTGTACAAACATGCAAAAGTAAATGCTAAGGATTTGCCAGATAATGAGTCAGACTTCCTTTGATTTGATGACTCTTCTGTACATAATTCCTTTTTTGAAATGACAGATATTACGATTGTATGTTTTAAAAGTCAATAGTGATTTGGTTTAAAATTAATATTAGGACTTCAGTTGTTTTTTTCTTAAATTTGTTTACCTTCATCATCATCATCACAATAGATATTCAGGCCGATGACAGGTTGGACACGTATACCTCATTTACTTTCTCTAGCGATGTGCCCCTTCCAATGTCTTGGATGCGCGTAGGCAGGGAGAAAAAAGCTCATTATACTCTCGACTCTTGTTCATTAAACATACTTTTTCATACAGTACCTGCCAAAAGTTTTGTTCAATCATGAATAGTAGTGCGAGTCGAAAACAAGCGTTAAAGCCTTTAATATGTCTTCAAATATAAATAAAGATCTCGTTGATACTTTCGGTAGTAAATGGTACTAATAACAGCACATTTGAGCAATGCAATTGTAGTGGATAAAATGCTCAATTTTTTCGTGCAATACTGTACGGATTACACGCTCTTCACCGGTTAAGAGTTTGGCCGAGAGTTGTCTCCTTCCTTTTCTGGCCTAGTGCTGTTCTTTTCTACTTTGCGCCTATCAAACTAAACGAAGTATACCTCTACTTCCTCCTATTATGAATGAATCTTCGCTTATCTCGAATACTAGAGCAATGAGCAACATACATCTATTACTATTTGCTCATAGTAATCTAATAAAGCAGGTCTACCTTTGACCGTCCTAACTCCTGTTTCTGCTTCTATTATGTCTCTGAGGTGTCCTACTAACTAATCTCACCAATTTCTTATTTACATTCATAACGCCCTCTAGTCTCTGACTCGTTCTAATACCTTCTCATTTCTAATTTATTGAAGTAAATAGACATTAACATAACTTGAGTATTGATTATCTACCATCTGGACGTAGTCGGTGTAATGACCGAGTACTTTTAAATTAAACAAAACGTTAGTTATACTCTTCTTCCTCTCTCTCTTTCTTTGACTGTGTGTGTGTGTGTTACAAACGTTAGTTCTCAAGTACTATTTGGACAAAGAGCCTTTATGTTGCATCTCGTCTTAAATTCCAAATTAAATGAGAAACAACAGGCCGATACAGAAACGTCTATACATACTTTGTACCCTTCGTATGAGTGGCCCATTGAGTTTGTTACTATTTGCGATAATAATGCCTGGTCTTGTTTGTACCATCACGTTTTCAAAGAGAAACAGTTTATTGTTCGTACGGGTGACTTAAAGACGTAACTGTTAACTTAATGCGTTAATTTAATTAAAATTGCTCGCATTCTAATGGGTAGCTGACGACGATGAGCTTCATAAAAACTGAAAGCCTCAGGAAATTGGAAGGAAGTCGTTATCAACAAACTACTTATTGTAAGTTGAAAGAAATTTAAATTAAATGGAATTAATTGCTTCCATCAGATACTTCACAATCTGTAATTTTACAAATATTCTAAAGTTACCAATGACACACCAAAAATACTTCTCATTTTTTTATGCATCTTTACCAATCCTTCATCCCCTTGGCATACTTTAATAAGCCAAACCTTTGCGTTATCAAAAGAAAACCACATTAGACTGGCCACAACAGACAGGGTCTGTTTTGTTACACATTTGCCTTTCGTCCCTAATAATAAATCCCGCAGAGGGCGGTACATATAAATTGCGGTGCTAGCGGCCCCCCCGTTGGATACCCCTCATTTGAAATTCCCATTAAGCCCCTGTAGGTTTAACTCATTAAATGATGCAGCTAAATGATATCACTGCATCCAAGTGTTTGCTTGATATATGCGGTTCGCTATAATCGATATACTCCTGATCTATGGGAAGCGTTACAAAAATAATCCCGGCGTCGATAGATTGAACAAAAGGTGGCTCTACTTCTTCATAAATCAAATCGCCACAAGACTGCTATCGAGTGGTGCATCTGTACCTTCACCCTTAAAGATATCAGCGGAACACACCAATTCCATCCAAAATATAATATTAACATTACATATGTTACCGTAAAGAACCGATTTCAGTTAAAGCACGATTTGTCTTGGAAGAACTAGTTTTAACATTCTCTTTGTGTCAATTCTAATTTTGTCTTATCATCATCATCATAAGGCCGTCACTACTTAGGCTGGTTGAACAGGCACCTCCACTTTTTTCTATCCTGAGTCAATCGTCTCATTTCCTTAAAACTCCTCTAAACTCCTGTTTCTGCTTCTACTATGTCTCTAACTAGCCTTCCATGCCTGAGAACGTGTCCTACCAAACTATTTCGCCTATTTCTTGTTACTTTCTATAGTAAACTCCTATTCTTTGTAATACTTGTAGAACAAACGAAATAGCTCAAACCCCAACTCCAAAACACGACACTTTAGTTGTCCAAGGCACTTTTCGGTAACAAGGTTACCTTCTTCAGGGACTGAAGTGAAGTTCACTTCACCTTGTTACCGAAAAGTGCTTCGGACAACTAAAGTGTCGTGTTTCGGCGTTGGGGTTTGAGCTATTCTGTTTGTTCTACAACAACCGCCAAAGTTTTCCATCTTCATATTCTATAATACTTCCTCTTTTCCAAGCTTCTCCATCCACGAATCGACCATGCGCTATCCTCTGTTCTATTTCTCTACTGCTCCTTCCATCCTGAGTGATCTGACTCCCTAGATACCGCCACTTATCTGAATTATTCCTTAATAAACGTAAAGAATCCCTCTACCTCATCACTAATGTGAAGTAGTAACAGTATAGTATATTCGTTGCTTGATCGATGGGGTGAGTTTAGGTGCAACCGCCTGCCAAAAATTAGAAATCCTCCCTATGGGGCTGCAGTATAAGATCCACCACCAGCAGGGCCATATGCTGGTATGTAAACTACAACTTTTGTTTAGTCCAATGTAAATATTCTATAAACTCATGCCGTCTTTTGTTAGTTAATTCAAAATTTAATTTGAAAACTTTTAAAACTGGGTGGTTATCACCCATAAATATTTAGTCTAGAAAAAGACGTAAATATTGTTAAAACTTTAATGTGAGTTTATGGTTGTCTTTGAAGATGGCGGCTAAATTTCTTTATGGCATTTTCATAACATCAACCACAAAACGTCATGCAAGAGATGGGCTAGCGCAACCAGGGTCTTGTACCTACTCTGGAAAACCATGGAAAGTATATTTGAAGAAAAATTTAATGACGATTAGAAATGGCTTTTCTAGTAAATGATAATGGTTAAATGTCACTTCTTTATTTTAAAGGGATGTTTTCAAACATTTTTGAAATTGCTTGGTCCATCATCATCATCGTCGTCGCAGTCCAAAATGCCACTCCCTGCTGTCAATGTTCGCCATTCCTGGTTCCCTAAGTTGGTTTTTCTCTATCCCCTCGTTACCCCTATTTCTACTTATAATAATTCTCTACCCTTTTTAATACCTTCTCATTTCTAGCAACGGTATTTTCGTTATCCACTTTTTAGGACAAATAAAATCACTATCGTTTTGGTAAAAAGTAAGACGCCTCTGACAGACGGATAGACAGCGTTACCACAACAACAGGTTCCGTTGGACCTTGTGGGTAGTGAACCCTAAAGATGACTCCAATTAAGTTATCAAAAAGCATGTTACTAAACCCGGAACTGATATACGTAACATTGTACGTACTTGGAAAAAGAGCAGACAGTTTGTTCTTGATTTCATTTTGATAATAAATTCATGGTTTAAAAGAGCTAATGACATTCTGTTTTCTTTCTTAATATCTACTCATAACAGTTTGCAGATGCCATAATTCAGCAAACAATTTTTTGCGAAGATAATAATTTACATTAGCAAAAGACAAATTGCTCTGCTGTGATCTTCTGAAAAACTTTTAAAAGCATATTTACATCGTTCAGCCTTGATTATGTCATTAACTGCGAGAAAGTTTATCCCAGTATGACTGAATACACAAACTTTGTCTTACATTAATGGATCATCTTCTTATCGCGCACAAAGTAATCCTTAATGGAATTAAAATTTAATTAAGAATCTCAGTAACAGAGAAAATCATTAGATATCAAAATAGAAACGAACAAAACCAACGAACACTTCAAAATCCATAATAGGTACAACATGTACCGATATATTTAGCAATGGATTTAATGTTTCTCTTTATAAAACCTATAATAATGATAACAAGATTGAATTCACCCCCTATTTACGCCAAGAATTACAGATTACTTCTTTTTAAGTGCAGTCTAACATACGCTCTGTTTTAGAAAATACCACAAATGGCGCGGTAAACGCCATCTGTAGTACGATTATTTTATTTGATTATGGTAACGTGCCTGTCACGTCGAGGTTAGCTACGCCGGGATTCGTTTCAGCAAGTAGATATCCGTATATTTAAATGGACCTTGTTGGAGCATACGTAATCCTAAAATGTAGCATCGTACTACAGATGGCGTTTACCGCGCCATTTGTGGTATTTTCTAAAACGCGCTGTTAAGACAGCAGGTAAAAATTGGTCTGTAATGTAGCATCGTACTACAGATGGCGTTTACCGCGCCATTTGTGGTATTTTCTAAAACGCGCTGTTAAGACAGCAGGTAAAAGTTGGTTTCTGTTCTGTCGGAACTGTTTGCGACGCGCTGATGAGGTCCAAAAAGATCGAAATCGCGATCCGCGTCTGGCAGAGTTTCTACAGAATACAGACCAGTTGGAATTATTTTATTTTATTGGAATTATTTTATACGCTCTGTTTTATCTTATTTGTTTTCAAATTAAATAAAACAACAATTCCAATCGTAGTTGGGGGTTGCATGCCAAGTTAGAACACGTGTTTTCCAGGTAATTAATTTCGTTGGATTCGAAGAAGACAAGGCACGAAAGAAAAAACAAATCAATAGAAGATATTCTGGCGCGATCTTATGGAACGAAGGTCATCACTTATTTTTAATAATTCGGATTCAAAAGTTATTATTTGAATGGTGCCGTAGTGTTTCCGCTGTACTGTTTCAATGCGCTCATCTGTGAGTAATGACCGGTTGCTCGATTCTTCTATATTTCGCCACCTCGGGTGGTCTGGCACCCCGGATCTTTAACCGTCAAGTCTTGCTTTTCACAAACGCATACGCAAAGACTGAACGTGTTTTCGTCCCAATCTCATTAAATACATACGTAAACAATTTTCAAAAGTTACTTAAGTAATGGTAAATATTGTTTATCTCGTCTAATGATTAAGCGCAGTGTAGTAGATGGCGCTAGAATCAGTTTGTATGTAGTATCCACGAAATCAGATAATTTAGGATGGAAGGAACAGTAAAATAAAAGGATATCGTAGATATTTGTGATGTTCGGTGACTTTTGAAGTGAAAATTTTGTAATCTGAAATAAACGAGACAGGTTCTGAGACACGAAAGGTAGTTGTAGACATATTGGAAGCATAAACAAGAGTTAAGAGATGTGGAGGTAGACCTAGATTAGAATACTGTTCACAAATAATTAAGGATGTGGGATGTTCTAGTTTCAAGGAAATGCGAAGATATGATTAGCTCAGGATAGATAAGAGTGGAGGTGCCCAACCAGTCCTAGGACTGACGATCTTATGATGATAATGCAGAATAAAAAATGATGGAATTTTTAAATATCATTCTTTTTAAAAATTAATGACGTGAATGCGTTCAAAATTCAAATAGGTCTTCAGCTCGAAGTCTGTACTTCCACTTCTTCGTATCTCAAACCAATCTTCGCATTTCTGGAAAACTAAAGTAATCTACACCTTTTTCCGAACAGTAATCTAACCTGGGTCTATCTCTACCACTCTTAGCATCCAATATGTTTACAACTAACCTTTCGTGTCTCAGAACCTATCTCAAATATTTCTTATTACAAAATATCCTCTCCAAAAGTCACCGAACTTCACTAATATATAATTCTAACATATTCCTTCTACTTGCTTCGTGCTCCTAATACTCCACGTTCCTACTCCTGAAATGTTGCTTCTTCTGTTAACATTGTTTCCAATGACATTCTCGGAGGTATTCCCCATCCTCCCAGATTTTATGTACGGAATGCTTTGCACCAGCGAACGTCATCATAAAAGTTTCAGAGAGTTGTACTCGTAGAAACTTTAATGATGAAAAAAAGTGTAGTACGTCAGAAATAATGAAGGTTTCTTCTACATTGTCGTAACACAGGTTAGCTTTATTTCATTATTCGGTCGTTAGAGGGTGCAATTCTCTTGAATCCAATGCATTAGTGAATTGTTTGAATTAACTTTACCAACGACAGATAACTTCATTTAATTTAACAACACAAAAATTCAAAATGTGTCTTGAATCTGTGTCTTGAGTAACTGCCTATAACATACCTACGGGTTATTTAGACGGCGTTTTTAAAAATATATGATTTAACCTTTTTTCTTTAGATTATACGGCAAAGGTATTAATCCATGGAGGTATGTCACATCTAAATAACAGATGTAATAGGAGGAAATGATGATGATGATTTAACTACGTAAGGGGGGAATTTAATAATTAACAGTTACACAGGCCGATCAAAGAGCAGCAAATTATGATGTTTAAGAATGAATCAGTTTTTGACGTAGCTGTAGGTACCACCTAAACGCTGATATTACTTTAAAAAGAAGACTTGAGGACGCTAAATTAAATATTAGGGTTATAAATAAAATCAATTTAATAATATAATATACATGCATTCTTGAGATCTTGAAAGCAAAAACAAAATATGTACGCACACCAAGTTTTTTTTTTGAACTTGGTAGGGGGTGGCCGGATACCTTTAACTTTGTTCACAACATTCACAACTAATTCCCACTGTGAGGGCCAGCCGTGCCCGTACCGAAAGTATTACATAAACAGACCACCTCTGATCCCCTGAAAACGTGAACGACCCTGTGAAGAGGGTAAATATTGACAAAAGGTATTTACCTCGGTAATTGTTACTGTCTTCTATTGTACTGTTCTTAGTATCTGCCAAATGTAGAATTGATGTGTTTGCAAAAGTAAAAGTTAAGAAAATCACAAATGCCAAACGAAAATTAAACATAAACTCAATCCTCCTCAGACCAGATTAAATTACATTTATACTTAAACTGTTATTTTGAATAGGTACCTACTAAGTATTTACTAAAAATTTTTCCTGCCCCCTGACCGTCTGGTAAGACTCCAGAGAACGCCTTCTTCAAATTGTTAACGTTAAAATCAAAATTTAATAATACAACTTTGAATCTGCCCGCCTTCTTGATCCCATTGTTCCTGAACGAATAAGGAAATTCAAATAAATTACAAATAACGTCCTTTAGCACATTTCTGGGAAGCACACCCTGTGCCAATTTATCTTGTAGTGTACGCCCCAGAAAATGGTAATCAACGATCCGCCCATCAAAAATCATTCTTGGTCTTCAGAATGCCCACAAGTACACCTTGCAAAGTCTACCTCAACATCTGCTCTCTTAACCGCATTAATAGCATAAGACATGGATATAGCTATTATGTTCTACCTTCTTTTCAGCCTTCAAGACGAAGACCAATAGGTGGTGCCTTTGCCCTTTTTAATACAAAATATCCATAATGTAGACTGTAGAGAATGCATTTTCGAAGAGAACCATCAAACTAACATATACCTGGATGGATCTCGCCTTCGTGGATTTTAAAACAGTACTTAAGTATTTGGATTACAATTTTCGAATTCTTTTAATTAACTTTATTAAAGTTGTACCCTTCATTTTAGCACATTCTAACTAAAGTGACACCCTGCTCGCTGCAAATGTTGCAGCTAGACTAAATTTAAATGATAGCGCATTAAATCACAAGCCTGAAGGGTTAATAAGAATGTCAGACAACTGAAACCTTTCGAGGGTAAAGACAAATCCGCTCAGTATACACAGACTATGTTATGGAAAACAGAAAAGTTAGGTTAATTGAATAGATTGGACATTTTCATAAATTTGAACTCAATTATTCGTGCTACACTGTTGTTTTACTGGTATAATTTAGAATTAAACGCTCAAGAAAGACGAAACTGAACAAGAGGCACAAATGTCTAATGGAAAACATGGCGGCAACCATGTTGTTCTGTCAGCAAAGCTGCCAACTGATTCGTCTAAAAAATAATGGCTACGTTTACATTTCAATGTGAATATTCGTCAAGAGGAATAATTGTTGCATTGGCATTACTTTTTCCTTGCAATGGCGTGATAAATCACGTGCATCAGTTATTGTTTTGTGCTAATTACAGTTACATATATCACCGCAGCCTATAACTATCCTTTTACTTTTAGATCTATCGATTAAATAGACGAGTGGTAGTTGGTAGTCGTTCCCTTTAGCACATTAAATGGTTCTTCCCGGTAAACCTGAATGGCTTTAAACATTCAAAGTGCAATCGAATAAGATGTATCGTTTTCGGTTTGGTGACTTGAATGTGTGTGTTTGCGAGCGGTTCCTTTGTTACGGTTAACCTTAGAAATCGGTAACAATGGCCGTGGTTGAATGCGTTAGTTATACCTCTGTCTAATGGAGGCTTGTGACTGCTTTTGTGCTAATCTGAGACTATTGTCGAAAGTGACCCAAAAGAAATCTTAAAAGATTTCGGCAAACATCATTCTAGGAACACATTACACCCGATTCAACGACTTCATACCCGTTTTTACTGGACAATGAACATATGTTATAAATCTATTTTAAATTTATGAAGTTGCTACGTATGTTTTAAATGCAACTTAAAGATGTTAATTTTAAATATTTAAAGATTATTATGCAAAGAAGATTATCTCTAATCATCGAAATCCTTCAATACAGTATTCACCATTGTGGTTTCTTTAGATCCAAACTGGAAATGGTAATTTGAAACTTAATCAAATTTCTCACACCTCCTAACGTTTTCCAATTTTACTAGAATAAACGGAAATTATTCAGCTTCACATCCAAATTGTAATTATTAATTTAAAATCATTTAGTTAACGAGATTCCTGAATCAGAACTCTCAAGAAGAAGAACTTTCTAACTAGGGTAATTGCAGGGAACATTCTTATCTAAAAAGAAAACACCAAATACCGTTAAGATCTTTTACGTAGGTGCTTCATTAGGGGAAAATCCAGTTTTCCCAAATTAATCAAAGATAAACTTTCTACCAAACAGCGAGCACAAAAACACAAAAGAAAAGTATTTTTTTCAACGAACCCCGAACAAACATTGTCTAGTAAAGTTTTATAAGTATTTGTTTACTTAATTAGCAGAGAATCTTTGTTAGCTAAAAAGGCATTCAAGAAACTTTCATAGTTTTGATCATACAATACAAAAGAACGTAATAGTGGGTCTATTGATTCAGTAACAATAAGACGTTCTATAAATTTATATACCATGTTATTGTTTAGTAAATAAAAATCTAAAGCACAATCTTTTCCAAATAGGCGCACCTCTAAATCGTGATGAAAATTGTTTTCTATTTCTACAAGTGTTTAACTATTTGGTGAATTAGAAAAGGAAAATGACTTGCGGTTTTTAAATTATTAAAAACTATGATAACGCCAATTTTTCAAACACGATTTTCCATGACATTTGCGTCAACTATGTAATCAATTTGAACGAACCTTAATAATAAATAACATACCGACAGCCTTTTAAATTACAAGTGGTAGTAACCACTCAACAAATTTTTATACGCTTCAATAGTGAAAGATTTCCATTGGAACCAAATTTTCGTTCTCGATAAATGATGAAGTTATTATGCAATAAGTCTAAATTGAGAAAAAGGAGCAGTAGAAGATAGAATGTTGGGGCGACCCTTGTTTCATGTACTAACTGAAACCTCTAAATCGAGTCTAAATAACTACTAACGAAGCACGATAAACTAGCATTGCATTAGTCTATGTAGTAAGATTAGTACAGTCTTCACTTTGGCATCACGTCTGAGTTAATAAAAACAGAGCCATGCCCAATCGAAATTTGTGAGGATTGAAAGAAGAGAACGAAATACAAAATGATGTTATTGACCATGCTGCTTCTGACTTCCATTCAGAAATAAAGAAGAAGATAATCTCATAAGATCGTTAGAAATTATAGAATGGGTTAGAACGAAATAAAGTCTTAAAGACTTTGTATGAACTTAAAATCTATCCCGTTCTGATAGTGGTACCAATTCTTGGAACTTAAAAGATATAGCTCAAAAACTTAATAGTTCCAAATTGGTATGGACACGTTTCAGACATTGATGACAAGCAATCTTTTGCAACTCTAAATATTTCCTTTCTTTACAAGACGAAATAACAAAATGCGAACTGTACATGTTTGTATATAGCATTGTTTTGCAACCGTGCTCCACAAGTATCATCTCTCACACGACTTGCACATCGTGACTGCACCTCGTGGTATTAAAGACCAGCTACACCGCAACTTTTCGCGTTCGTGGCGAATCTAATTAAGAACATCTTCAGCCCGGAGCGCAGCCTATATTTTACCACTCGATACCCTTACTTCCAAAGAACGAACGAAATACCACCGGCTGCGGCTATGGCCTTATCAACCAGTCAGGGCACCACATCGTGACCATTTCTCAGCCGCAGCCATCTTGGCTCTTATTTGAACTTAGCATTTGCCACAATTGTTACTCGTTACATCTATTATGTTTGCTTTTGCTTCATTTTTGCTCGCTCGACATCGGTTCATCCTTTATATGTTTTTTACATTTCTGTTTCTTCTGCTGTCTCTCATAAAAATGAGCAAGAGAAATTGCCTTCTAAATTTTCAATGGTTACACAACTTTGAAGATTGGATCGTATCTAATTTTAAGACCAAGAAACGTAAGAACATTGCAGAGTAAAAAGAAATATGCTACAGAGAAACCAAGTTATGTTAAAAGATATGGGCATACGTTGAGTAGTTCAAATGCACCAAAAGATTAAAGTTTTCTCTGGGTTGTAGTGGTGTCGTCACACACAGAGTTAGCTATACGAAAGGAATTCCGAAGGGGGGAAGAACAAAACTCATAGCTATGTTTTGAAAGTTTAACAAGTTTAAGGTTATCGTCCATATTTACAAAATTTTCGCAACTCTGACACAAATCATTGCGAATATTTATGAGTTTTCAAAACTAGTCGTGCACTCATTTGTCATAACCTTCAATTTAGAAACGTTAGAGGGTGTAATTCGGTAGCGCCTTTGAGGAAGACGTCGACTATCAATTGGTATTTAACTAGGCGTCTGATGAGAGCGTAAGTTGTCAATTTTCCCTGTCTCTTCCCTCCTTTTCCCCGTCAATGTTTCTCCTCGCTAATCACAAAGCATCGAGCTTAATTAATGCGCGCGTTTTAAATGTCCCCCCGAGGCATTTAAACTCGAATTAATCACAGGCAAAAGTGTGCAGTCTTCGACGTCCATTTATTATTAATTTCCTCTGGGCAGGCAGCAGCGAGTAAAATTTTAACGAGTGACTGACAAAATTTATTACAGGTCACGGCACACAAACGCCCATATAGTACCAAAATGACCTCTGCATAGGTATACCTATAGGTATCTACAATAATAATGCGATGCATCGTAACGTTCCAAAAGACTACGTCATCGAAAAGGAGTGAAAACCAAATTGCCTACAAAAGGACAAGCGCCTATAAACCTGATTGAATTTAACGAAATTAGCTTCACCGCTAAAGGCACGAAATTGGTTATCGCTCACAAGAATCATGACTATGTCCAAAGTTAATAAGCCGATATGTAAAAATGGATAATTGGTTTACAATAAAACGATTTCTGTATTTTTACTGCGTGCCGTTTTACAGACCCATTATGGTATAATTAATGGCCTAAGAAGGGCGTCCATTTTTAATACTTTAGAAAAAATTCATAGGGATTATAGTTAAAATACCATGAATGTAGCCACAGCAACAAAACGAAACAAAATAATATTACCTATGATGCTTTTTATCCTTTTTTAATCACAAATAAAATAAATAGGAAAAATCCCTTTGAAGACCAGTTTATAGCAAAAGTCCAACTATCATCAGTACTAAGACTGATTGGACATGCACCTCTTACTCCTATCCTGAGCTTATTTTCGCATTTCCCCAATACTAGAACAACCCACATCCTTTACTATTTGCGAACAGTAATCTAATCTAGGTCTACCTCTACCCCTCCTAACTCCCATTTCTGCCTCTTATATGTTTCTGACTAGACCTTCATGCCTGAGGTAAAGGTACTTAACAAAAAAACCAAAGGACCCTTAACAGATTGCAGAGCATATGCATATATTTTACAGTCATTTCACTTTATGTGATTTTGGAACTTCACTGCAGGTTTGCAAGGTCTTCAATGAGACAGGGAAAGACAAATACTTAAATTTTTTTATGTTTGATTGAAATAATTAACAATTACACAGGGCGATTCTCGATTTGAAGTCGGTGAATATAATTCATGAAATCTTTAAAATAAACTTATGGATGTTCATAAAATTTAAGGAGCAGCAAATTCTGATGTTTAAGAATGAATCTGTTTTTGACGTAGCTGTAGGTACCACCTAAACGCCGATATTACTTTTCGGTATATACTGCCCCCCTCCCTTTGTTGCCTAAAAAATCCATTTAATTTTACGACAACATAAAAGCTGTACCTGGAATTTTCAACAATAACTTTCAGCTTCAAATACACATGAGATAATTCTAGATGAGCGCCGCATGATACTCAAGAAAAAAATCCTATTTCAATCGCAGTATCTCCATCTTTAGTATGTAATACCGCGGCAGATGCGTCATCATTCGTAATAAATACCACAAGTCATCATTCAGCAGAATGTCCAAACAAAACTAAATTGTAACCAAAACGTTTCGACCTTTTATGTCATAGATCTATTATACTCGAATCAACCGTGATTACCTGAAGAAACAGAGCCTGCTTTATATTATATGTATCCTCCGAGATTAATTAACTGATAAAAAACAGTCAACTGACTTTCAAAACTCTACAAGCCGATAATCTAAAACCGCACGATCTTGAATTGGGTTTAAAAGATTCGAAGCCTAAGCTAGAAAGTAAAATATGAGAGTTTTCATTAAAAGAAATCAAAGGGCTGTAAATTTTTCAAACATTTCTCTTATCATCAACAATTTGCTGTAACATTTGCAGTATAAAATAAAAAGCTTTCGTGAAATTACTAAGAGAGCAAAGGTATTTATTAAGCTTTGAGAAATAACAGTACCGTAAAAAGGTACGTAGAATCTCATGGTACCAACGCTTTTAGAGTGCGACGTCAAATAAGTACTTTTCGGCATTATTTTTGCTAAAATATGTAGAATACATTAAACATAAAAAAGCGCACGTGAAATTATTGGGAGATAGAAGGCAATTACTAAGTTCTGAGAAGTGATAGTTACGTAAAAAAGTACGTAGAATCTCATGGTACCAACAGTTTTAGAGTGCGACGTCAAATAAGTACTTTTCGGCATTATTTTTGCTAAAATATGTAGAATACATTAAACATAAAAAAGCGCACGTAAAATTATTGGGAGATAAAAGGCAATTACTAAGCTCTGAGAAGTGATAGTTACGTAAAAGAGTACGGAGAATCTCATGGTACCACCAGTTTTAGAGTGCGACGTCAAATAAGTACTTTTCGGCATTAATTTTCTAATACATGTAAGATAATGTAAACATAAACAGCAATCGTGAAATTTATTAGGCTTTGAGCATTACGTTTCACACACCTCCCTTCGAATTCAAGGGCATTATGACTAAAGGTACTTACACAATTAACCCTACACCAGATACCAATAATACAACGGTCTATTTATCAACACCCGATGACGATAAATCAAATTATTCTTAGTTCGTTCACTGTCATAATTATTGTGAACGTCGAAACAGAAGTTGTGAAAAATGGACGGCTGTCGTGCACGAACTCCTTTCATAAATCAGCTCATGAAGCCCCGTCCTTCTCTTATTTTTTTCTAGTAAACATAATAAAGCCTTCGATGTTGTGTTTCAAGAACCCGGCTGACGGCAGGGGGTCCACCAAGTGGTGTTTGCCTCCTGTGGAGTCCCCGCGCACCGAATGTAATTTGTGCGGTTGTTTTCGAGAATTTACATGGCTCCAGTCGCTTCACGTATTCTCTAATGAGCCTTTAGACGCTTTTTAATACCAGATAAACATCCAATTTGTATTGTGGTCGTTTTGCTGTTATCCGATTTAACTTTACTTTACGACTTCACCAAAATTCCGAAAAAACAACCACCGGCAATCTGCTACTGAATTTACTATCGCATAGGGTACAAAACCGTTTCCATATTATCAATAACTAATGTTTTTTAATCCAAAATAGTTACTTTAGTTTAAAAAAAAGGATAAGTGCAAGTTTTTTGAATTAAATATTAAAGACGGAATTGAAATTTTATCATATATTTAAATATGAAAGATGTCGAGTCAACCATTAAAAATACAAGACGATTAAGAATGTCCTTTGTCAATCCTGGTACATTTTTAAACGAATATATGAAATTAAGAAAAAGATGATTCCCAAGGGTTCCTCAGTATCTTTTCCGCACGGAACCTTAATAGTAGTAAGTCTCGAAAACAAAGGAACTCCCCCTAAACTTAATCTAGATAATTATTGAAACTGGAAATGCTTCTTATTCACGTTTAAGCTCAGACAGTTAATTATTATTACTTTAAACATTGCAGTTATTAGCAATAAAATTAATAAAAATTAATTATTTAGCAAATGAATTGAATTTATATTTTCAGACTTATTAATTCAATGACCATATATCCTTCTAATGATCGAGCAAAACATACAATAAATTTTTATTGTTGTTAAAATAAACACTACGTATAATAAAATCACTATTTTAAAAATTCAAATAAAATCTAAAAAGACTATGCTGGTGACCTCTAGGTACAAGCAACTGAAACAAAATAAAATTTTCGGCCATCTTTGAACCTTTTAGCGCCATCTGCTGTGAAACAGTTGCAAATATCTAAATTCGTTTCGGGACATTTCGGAACGTTCGGGGCTTTACATAGTTATGACCCGTTATGAATCATAGATAATTTTACTTTTGCAATATTTGTATAGTTTAATAAAACAAAAACATCAATTTTTAAACAAAATTTAGTATATTTAATTAAATTACTACAAAAATGTTTAGTTGGTTTGATTCAAAACCTGATCCCAAAGGTAAGAACAATAATTTGAGGTTAAAACATTTCAAAATTTAAAAACAATTCCTTAATTAATTTTAGAAGAACAACGCAAAATAGATAGGGAATTAAGAAAAGTTGAAAGGGATATGGAAAGGGATCGAAGAAAATTGGAATTTGAAGAGAAAAAATTGGTATAACATCTTAAAAGCTTCATTGCATTTTAGGGCTCCTGTAGTAATTATTTGTAATATGTAGGAACAAGAGATAAAGAAGGCAGCAAAAGAGGGCAACAACGATGCCTGCAAGTCATTAGCACTACAGTTAGTTCAATTACGTAAGCAAAAAACAAGATCTTATGCAGCATCAGGAAAAATTAAAAGTGTTGGCTACCAAAATAAAGCAATGGGCGCTAATTTAAAATTGGCTGGGGCTATGAATGTTGCTGGCAAAACCATGTCTGATATGAACAAGATAATGAAACCTGAGCAAATTGCAGCAAACGTGAATGCATTCTCTAGAGAAGCAATGAAAATGGATATGACCGAAGAAATGAGTATGTCAATACAGTGAGACTATTAGGAGGCACTAATTGTAACATTTTTTTCAGTTAATGATACTTTAGATGATATACTGGATGATTCAGATGATGAAAAAGAAAGTGCAAACATTATCAACAGTGTTTTAGATGAAATTGGTATAGAAATAAGTGGAAAGGTAAGAAATTTAATCATAATTAATTGCAATAGTATTATGAAACAATGAATTTTACTTTACAGATGCGTCAAGCACCAGAACCTTCTTCTGATAGAATTGGGGGCACATCTAAAGATAAGAGCCGTGATATCTCTGATGAAGAATTGATGGCCCAACTTGCAAAGCTTAGGGGTTGAATTCATTTTCAGTACACTTGTTAGTACATCATTCCTTGTTCAGGCAATATTTACCAATTTTTTAAAAGAACTATGCCCTGCTTTTAGATTAAATATTCCTCAAATTATGTAGTATACACACACAGAAAATGAGTATTAAAAGTATTATTATCTGTATGTGTGCCTTATCAATTTTTATAACAGATCTAACATCTATTGTGAAGTATTTGTTGTTTTTTGTAATTATTAATATAGCATGTATGTAGAAACTTTGATGTTTTTCAATAAATAATTTGTAAGAATTAATAGTTTTCTATCTACTTAAAACAATATAGTAAAGCTGAAAAAGGGATTTGGAAAGAAAATACCTACAAATACAGACTTTAATAAAATAAATTAAAGTTAAATAAATATAGGAAAGCTAAATTTAAAAGGCAGTTGACATATTCTATAAGGTAAACCACAAAATAATGTAAACCACAAATTGCGTAGGTACATCAGAAAATGCTTTTGTTGCAAGTCTTAATACATTATGAGCAATATGTACCATAGCTGCAAATTAAGAAACTGACAAACAAAAATGAGGCAGTACATTACAGTTTACATAAATATCACACAATTATACAGGGAAGTTTACTATAGTACATAAACACCCTGTGGGCATAAAAAGCAAGACTAGCAATGTAGTATGATCAAAAGACTAGGGATTTATCTGAAGAGGATTTATAATAAATCCCCCAACCACTGACTCCCCTAAGAAAGACAACTACATCAGATCCGAATATCAAATCCTCTTCAGATATACTTTGGAGTATACTAAAACTACCATTTATTTACCCGTTTTACAATTAGCATAGTATGTACAAAAATTGTTTATTAATGAACTAAACTAAAAGTGTTTTCACCTGTATTACTTCTACATGTAACTATTTTTAGGCAATTTACAAACAAAAGTAAAACATACATTCCAAAATATAAAAATATAATAAATATTATTTGAAAAACTCGACAGTTGAAGACGTAAATGTGGGCCAAAGTAGAAGAACATTAATATACAGTTTCAAAGAACAACAAAATCTATTTTACAATTTTCTTAATCATAAGTACATACAATATATCTTTGGAACTCATGGTACAGCCTTTTCAGGGGTTTCTGTCCTAGTACGCAAATTATACCTTGCTTGGACTCTTAAAAAAGAACTATTACTATTACTTCTACTACTATTCATCGTATTTTCGCTATTTAAGCTGCTGTTATTACTAATTGTTTCCTTTAATGGCCTATTGTAGAAGCCAGAAGAAACTGTTGGACTCTTGTATCTTTTTATATCTGGTACTTTCCCTATTTCATCGGTTGTTACAAATGATTTTGGTGAATCGATCTTACCATTTATTACAGTATTTCTTCTAAAGCTCAAACTATTTTCACTTATATTTGAATAGACAGATTCATTTAAAGCATTATTTTTATTCCTAGTACTATCATCTATGTTTTCAAGTAAAATTAAATGTTGTTTTCGAATTTCTTGCAACAAAACGTAACATTCATAATTTAAATCTTTAAAAGTGAAAGCTTTGTAAGTTACAATTACAAAAGACACAATGGAGAAAATATAACGACAAGTCCAAATGTACCAATTCATATCCTGGTGTACTATATTAATATTCTTATCAGATATAAGTGAAGACAATTTCAATGTTATCAAACGTTCTAAGCACACATTTAAAAACAATAAGAAGAAAATGGGGAATCTAGCACCGAAAGTTCGAGGACTGGCAGTGAAAAATAAAATCAAAATGATAGCAAACAAATAAAAGACTATTGTATCTAGCCAGGAAACTTCACCTATCAACCAAGACTGCAAATTATTTAAACTATTTGTCATTAGTTTCAATATTTCTTGATGATCCCTTGTTGAAGTGTAAAACTCCTCCATAACTTTCTCCAATGACTTTCCATAATTAAGAAGCCTCTCTTGTAACTCTAAGCTCTCTTGCTGACCCTTTAAAAGTTTCTCTTGGTTTTTAGCTGAAGACAGAAGCTGTTTGCCAACTTTCAAAGTGTTTTCAGCTATTGTTTCATGCCACACCTGACCACGTAGAAACCAGCAAATATTCTGGGTGTGTGTGTAGAATTCTGTGTAAACATTAAAGGCCCTGTCTGACATGCTATTGATACATATAGCTTTTAGGTTTGGTTTTTTGTTTAGTTCACAGTTGTATGTCTCATGCCCAGACATCTCTAGGAAACAATTAGTTAAATGTAAGGCCATATCACTCTGTACTTCTTCAGTTAATGCCCGACATCCATCCTCAACATGTTCAATAGCTGCCTTCCAACAAGGTCCATACTGAGGGAGACTACCTCTTTCCCTTAACATCTACAAATTCACACCATAACATACTGCTCTCGTTCTCAGCAAAATTTAAAGGTTATAATAACATTAACATCAATAATACTAATTTGAATACTGGTAGTACCTGATATTGATTTCTTCCTTGTTCTAGCATTTCCTGAGATATTTGAGCAAAAACATAAAAGAATTCTTCAAAACCAAAAGCACAAACCACTATCAAAAACAGTAAACATTGATAAGCCTTTCCAAACATTTTGAGACGTTGCAAGTTTCAAAGATCAATACCGATTATTATGTGAACCACAATTTAAAACTGCGTTATTTTTGGTATCTAAATGCATAATAATAATAGGTTTTATAATAAATTTCCTTGAACCAAAATTATCTGGTTTTTAAAAATTCAAACATTAACTGACGTTTACCACAGAACTTGACAAGTAGTTGAAACCACAGAGAACAATTTAAGATACGTTCAAAAATCTGATAGAAACTTAACAAACTTCACAAAATCAAAACACTAAGGGCTAAGGGTAAAATAAAATAAATCTACTTTGATAAGTCTAAACCATTATGGTCAGTTTGTGAACTGATACAATAATGACGTTAAAAAAACCTTTATACTCTCAAGTGCTTTGGTTTTAACAAAAAGGAACGATATGATAAAAGTAATGTTTTAATCAACATACAATTAAACTAAAACTACTAATATATGAATGAACTATCAATAATCAATTACTTCTAAACTCCTCTACTACGTTTTGTATCATTTTATTGATAATATAGCAATCCTACTCTACCGGTGCCTTTTATGGTACCAAAACTGTAATCAAGTGTTTTGTTAACATAAAAGTGGCAAACAACAAGTAACTGAAACTAAAATCATCATTTTGAGAGCATAATTATTGTTTTAGCTATTCTATATGTAGTATTTTCAATGAGCAGAATAAATATAATTAAAATGCTTCCAAAAGCAATGATTTACATCTCAAAAACACAAGACATTAGGAAAATACTATAGTGTTTTACATACAATAATTTACAAGGTGATTGATTATTCATTAGTGGGTGTGCCAAAGACTAAATATAAAAACGAAAAACAAGAAAGAGAGAATGTTACGTGCTGGGTTTTATATTACACATTAAGAAGTTTAAAATATATATCTACAATTTAATACATTTCCGAGGTATAACAATATCTAATTTAATTGCACTTTGTGCTGTGTAATTAATCATAAGATGTATTTATATTCATAAGGCACCTAGGCCATAAAAATGTAAATAATACAGTTTTATTGTGACAGCAAGAAAAAAATTAAAGCGAATACAATACTAAATATGCCTAGGCTGTTTATATAATGAAATTTAATAAAATGTATCTAAAAAAAAATTTATTGTCTGAATACCACCTACAACCTAAGTTACAAAAGTGTACATTATAATTTATTGACCGTACTGCCACATTTTTTGTTTTTCATAAAATAAATAAAAATCAAAATACTTCTGTACTATCATCAACTAAACGTGCAATAATTTTTTTAATGAATTAAATGGAAATTTTGAATTTATCTCGTGTTTGCCACTGGTCATAGCATGTAATGGCAAATGATATAAATGTTGAATAAAGGCGTTCAACAAGGAATTCCCCAAGGTTGACACATTGTCAACAACCTTTAAATTTTTCGTAATTGTCTACGTTAATTTCACATTGGCTAAACCATTAAATTAGTGTTTTGTATTGGTAGGTGCCCATTGCCCAGGTAGGTACCTATGGTACCCAAAGTGCCTTCAGTACGACACGACAATAATAACGTCTTACATAAGTGCAATGCCATAATTAAAAATTGGTCTGAGCACGCTTTGGTCGGTGCTAATACGACTAACTTCCCATTAGATAATACAGTTATTGTAAAGTACATTCGTTTCTAAAGTTTGAAAAAAACGCGGCACAATAATAAATAACAAACAATGTTTGAGAGTTCGTCATTTTATAAACCCATAAGAAACAGTATTTCGTCTGAGAAAACCGAATTGATAGAGTACTTGCATCAGTCAATTGGTAAATACTATTTTTTATTGTTTATCGATTGTTTATAACAATTCATTTTGTTATAAACAAATTTTTATTATAATATGTTATTATAATATGTTATTCCCTGTCTTGAATAATGATATTTCGTTATTATTGATTCCGTAACTTCATTGTTGTGATTAGATTAGAACGTATTTTAATTAAATTGTTTGTAATTAATTCGTTTTTTTTTTTATAAAAAAAAAACGGCTTGACCGATTTCGTTCAAATTTCTTTCAGATCTTCATTATGATAATATCTTTCGAAAAAATTTTGGTTGAGGGCGATATCTCAATCCGTTCTTGAGATATCGAAAACGAAAAAAATGCTGACATACGAACGTACGTACGTACATACACACATCATCAAAAAAATTGGCTAGCATGCTACTAATATGTTAAAACGTGGAAATATAATGAAAATTCCGATTTCACTTTTCGACCCAATTACAATAACTTCCTAATGGGAAGTTAATAATAACAAAACACAAAAAGTAGCGTGTCAAGGATCTAGGAAATCCATCTGACTGTAACTATTTTACATGTAGGCACATACATACTTAAAAGTATCTGTATTCCGTAAGTGAACTTAGAACAAAAGACAATACAGGATGTGTTCGTACATTAAGCCACACTTATTTATGTAGAATAATCTTGTTGACAATTCGCATTTGGAAGATTGGTAGGTACCTCCATTATAACAGCCAATTCTCAACGTATCATTAACATCCTGACCACATACGTACTTAATTAGTACTACATGGCACATATGCTCCACGCATCGTTTATTTGTTTGTTTATTTTGCTCGCACGTGTTATAACAAACTCTGCCTTTTTACATATTTTACACTAACATATGTTTTTGCATATATGTTTGAAATTGTTTTCAAGTCTATTAATTTATTGATAATATAATCTGTCACTCGAAGTTTCTTTTGAAACTTTTGCTTGTACCTTTGCGGCCATCTTGTTATACTTAAGGGTTGCTAACAAAATTAAGAACGCCATAAAATGTACCTAATTAATTGTGTTGCTTTTTTTTCAATCAATGTTTTGGATTTCAATGGTTGTAAATATTTCTTTAGATTTCTGTTTCTTAAAAATGTACATTTTCTGAACAAAATTAAACGTGCCATAAAATGGCTCCAACACTAACCTGAGTTTGCGATTTTTCTGATATTTCCGGTAATTTTTAAAAGTATTTTTATCGTTTTGGTAATTGAGCAGAATGAGTAAATAGTATAATGATCATCTAAAAATGACCACATGCCAAAAACTCCTTATAAAATCGAACTTTGTAGTGTTGCACAAAAAAACTGTGAAAAATTCTTTTGTTACCAAAAATGATTCCCAACTTTGATCTTTTATTGAATGACGAAGTAAATACACACTCTAAAACGTGTTTTAACCAACACATGATCCAAAAGATATCTGATAACTGTGTCGAACAAAATAATGTTTGATTAATGACAGTTTGAACCTTTGCTGCCATTTTGTATTACTCGATTTTATACTCAGTAATACCAATTAACAATAAAAGCAGTATTCCTTTAAGTCTATTAGATTGTAGATACCTTCACCTAATTATTTTTAAGTTTGTTTCTAGAATGCATTAAAAAATCTTAACTTACTTTGTCGAACAAGGCAAAATTGGATATTGTCACCTGTGTATCACAAAGTGCCTGGTGTAGCAACTTCCAAAAGCTTTTCGTTGTACTGGACCTTGCTGCTATCACAACTGAAACAATGATAACCATTAATTTATTATATATTTATTCTCAATTCATTAAAAGTACCACGTAGTAAATAAAGTGTGGAAATAAACTAATGGATGGAGTATCACTGTAAAAAGGGTTGCAAGGATTTACTTCAACACAATTATTATTTTACTTTACCAAATAATAATTCCAATTACAAACCGCCTAATTAATAAATTTACAACAGTTGGTACCTTTTAATGGCACTTAAACTTCTAGTCCCATAGATTATATTACAGATTATGTTTCAATATTTAATTAGATAAATAATTAAGCAAAATATATTCAAACTAATCCCAAAATAAGCCATTTACTAACTAACGACATATTTTTTATTGGAGCCACGAACATAATGTTACATTTTTATGAATTTATACTGCAGATAAAAATAAACAACCATATAATGAATAGAATTTCCGTTATGAATTCGAAATAGGTAATCGTAACTTAGTTTTCATAATCTACCAGTGCATCTTTATAACAATGCATGTATATATGTCCCTATTTTGCAATGTTTTTTTTTCACGCATCAAAAACTGCATTTCTTTCAAGGAGATTAATTCAATTGACCTCCAATAAAAATCTGTACATAATATCATACATTTATTTGTTAAAGGTGTATGAATTTAAATAAAAATGGAAAATGAAATGTACTATTTTGTAAGAAACAAAATTCCCTTATTCTTATAGCCCCTAAGGGAGCGATCAAGAATTAGCCCCCGCCCCCTTCCTTCTTATAAGAAAAAATAAGAAAATTGTGGATTTTTTCCACTATATAATTATTCAAGATTAAGACATCATTATTCAAGGTCAAAAAACTTCTTTCAAATTGAATACTTATAATAGGATCGTAAATCTTGGACGAAGATGGAACCAACGGGAAGTTTCCGAAAATAATACGATCATGCGATAAAGCTGTATGTCAATATAGGAAAGCTGATATAAACAGTACTAAAACAAGAAAACTAAACAATGATGTAAATTACTTGAAATTGTTAATTTAAGAAGACTTCAGCATTATTATACATAATGTTTATAACTTACCCCTCTTTCTACAGGACAGACAGACATAAGTTTTTCAAAATTTCATTACCTATCCCCTCTCCTAAAACACTTCCCTTTGTTTTTTACATATCTTTTTTAAGGGGGTCAGCCAATTTCCACTCTCTCTTATCATTTCACTACACTCATCTCAATCCCTACTTTCATTACATTTTCCCAATACATGCAGCAACATTTTCTTTCCTATTTCACATATTCCATGCCAGTTTTCATCGTCCGCTAGCCAAAACTTGCATTCTCCACATTCATTTCCAATGCTAAGCCTTGCTATTATATTTATCTCTTTTTTTTCTTTTAAAAAAGTACCCTGAACTACAATCCCTTTGCCAATGTTCCAAAATACAGGCCTTTATATGCACTCTACGTATCTTAGCTTTTCAATATTTCTCGGATCATCATTTCGTTAAACCTAACCCTTAACATTTCACCTACACACTTTCCCATTCTTCCCCACTCATTTAACTATTCCTAATTTAATTTTAATTCCTCTCTTTCCTTTTCATTTCTAAAATCCTACTCCTATGACCTGCTTTTAATTTCTCTTAAAAAGACTTTCGGGCGTGCCCTTCCACCAGCTACTAATGCTGATGGGTGGGCATTCCCTCAGGACTACGCTGGAGGGTAGAAAAGGAAGGTCCTCTTTAGCCTTCTTTTAGGAATCCTGGGAATGGGTGGATAGTGGTTGAAGTGAGAAGGATGAAATGGATCAAATGAAGACAGAAGAAGAAGTTTAATTAATTATTTAATAGTTTTTATTTTACATAAGATCTATGGACTTCCCCTCTCTTCTTATAACAGTAAAATTATAAAAAATTGAACTCCTCGACTGCCTTCGGCAGCTTACGTAAACTTTTAAAATAAATACCTAAAAAATACTTTTTTATTTTATGACTAAGTTGCTAAATAATTAGTACACTGATTTACTTTTTTTATAACAATAGGAAATAGAAACGCCCTAAAATACAATAATAATGTTGTGTTCGCTTTTTATAAATGCAAGTCGGTATAATATCCATATAGCTGCACGTAAACCACAAAAGCTTATTCAGTTTCTCTATCAGTTAAATCTGGCCTCTAATTAAGTTAAGCGAAGGAATGCAAACAAAAAGTTATAATTTATACGAGTAAATAAACTACTGCGAATACAAAAAGTTCTACAATATTGTACAAATCAGTTTGAAGTGCTACGCCATACGTAATTCCACAAATAATATCTTTTTTATAGCTTGATATAAAACATTTTGCAAGCTTCACAAACGTGAAAATATAGTTTGGACTTCTATGCCATTTTCAAATGAAATTGAGTTTATAGAAAAAGATATGTTGTAGATAAATTGTAGAAATCGACATGTCATTTATATAGGACCAACTGGAAGGCATTTGAAACACAGATTAGAAGAACATAAAAAAATGTTTTTTCAAAAAGAAGTGTAAATTTAGATACCTTTAATAACAACAATTAAGGAAGTGTATTATAAAATTGTTTCACCAACTGGCTACTAGCAGCATACTTTCTGCAAACACTCTTCGTAAATTTAAGGACTCATCAATAAGTACAGCATTATGATTAACTTTTTAATTCTTAACATCATGTATAATTTAAGAAAAAAGTTACCTGCATTTATAAACAAAAGTCGACCTTTACAATAAAACCACAAAAATGATTTTTAATTTACTAAAAAGCATAACAATAATTGTGTACTATTTTTTCATCCCTTTGCTCTTTTTCAGATTTACCGTTACCGATCAATAGAACAACAATTAATGTTGTTTATATTAATTACCATTATTCACATACCTGTTTACTTGATAGACAATATATTCACGGTTAAATATTTCTTAAGTTAAACAAAAAATAGTTAGGAATTTCTTATTTTGCTTGAACTAGACGAAAATTTACAAAAAGTAAAATAATTATTACTTATAGGAATGTAGTAGACAATCATAATGTATTAATTACAAAAATAAATAAATGGGTAGATACAAAATCGATATCCTCAAAATCCTCATTTCAATTTTTGTCAAATCACGCACGATGATTTGCCATTGTTTAAAAGTTAATGTAATTTAACAACAGTTTAAAGAAAACACATAAGCTATTATATGCATATATGTATAATGGCATCTTCCTTTCCTAATAATTACAATAAGAATTAAAGAACGTGAGTTTTCATAACTTACATTCAAAATAAAGCAAATTTTAGCTATTGTATCTAATTGTTGTTATTGTAATACGTTTACAGATTAGGAAGGCCGCAAATAACATGCTATTGTTTACTAAACAATAAAAATAAATGTCGAGACTACTGAGGAGGTTTCAGGAACAGGGTTTTGTGTTTAGTGTCTTTACTGATGATTAAATTATTTCTAGTTAGACAATTTTAAACTTCCTAAAGTATTTGGCATAATTACGTAAAAATTTTTAAGTTTATCAATATAAAACGATCAATAACAAATTTTCACCAAATTTATTAAGTCGACAAAGAGAGTATGAAGATTACTAATATGATCTAAGCAATTTTTTAATCAATAATAAATATTTTCTGTTATTTTTGTGATGCAACATACAATGGGCAAAGCAGTATGTCAATTAAAAAACGAATTACAGAACACCCTATACAAATCTATAGTTATAAGTACACTAAAAACCAGAAAACTTGGAAATTAAGAAGGTCTTTCGTAATACTACAAATTTGATAAATAGTCAAACCACGTCCTTAATTACTTTTCATTATAAAAAATCCTTAAAATTACAGATTTAATACATAAATATTGAGAAAATCAGAAGAAATTTATTTGCAAAGCAAAGCGAGCTTAATTTTTGTCCCCTAATATCTGTTCTTTTACGACAAACAAATGAGTCAATAAATTTAATGAGTTCAATTTTTATTCCTTAAGTATGACATCCGTAGAAGAATATGGGATAGATGGATCAAGTCAGCAGGTGGGAGAGGTGCAAGGTTACGGTCAGTATACCTGCCAGGTATATAAAAGATATATTTGTAGGGGGCCGCACTTTGTGCGTGTTATAGTTAGTTATTAGACAAAGACAAAAAAGGTGGTACAATGTTTGATAATAAAATTCTGGTAAGTACATGCTTAGGCACTCAAATATTAAATAAAAAATGATAAATAAATTCATTTAAATTGCAAATTTGCAAAAAAAATTGGATTAAAAATGATTCCAAACTGAAATGTTTTTTTATCTTTTCGATTATAGTAATTGCTGTTGTATGCATATAAATAATTTCATAATTAAGTAGAATTCGAAGTAAATTGGATCGAATTAGTTACGGAAGTGTTCGTACCTAAAAGTATTGTTTATAAAATGAATAAAAAAAATATTGTCATGTCTCAAACTTTTTAAACAGCAACATTATCTTCAGGTGATGATACTAAACTATTAGTTACAATTAAGATGTTTCAAAAATTATGAATCTTAAAAATTTATAGTATTATT
>NW_020442468.1:2312443-2321301 GCF_000699045.2 Agrilus planipennis
TCGCGCACATTATTCGTTTACATGAAGTTATTGAGGTGAAACAAGGATGGAAGGTGTTATTAGAAAGGACGGACGTGAAGAATCCTGCTAGCGATAAGAATTGAGTACTGGACAGTCCTTTTATCCGATTGGTTAATTTAATAAAGTGCGAATTGGTGTAATATACAAGGTCTACCCAAAAAGTAACTAATCCATTTTCGAGAATTTAAATAATCTTTGATTAAATTTAATAAATAATAATAAAGACGTTTACACAAAACTGCATAGTTAACAAAATAGCAAATGTTTAGTTTATATTTATATTACATTAAGTAATAAACATACAAATTATGAATCCAAAAGATAAATTGTTTCAGTTTTCAAATAATTTTAACAAGACTATTCAAGCTCATAACGCTTTTGTTGAAGAAAGTTTAATTCATTATGCAACAACGATTATTATTATTTTAGGTATTGTTATTAACTAACTGTAGTTGTTGTCATGCTGTACGAAAGACATTTCCTCCTCTATTTAAATAATCAAATACTGCAGGTCTATTATGAAAGTACGTAAATTGTTATTGTATATACCTACTACTATTATTATTATTATTAAGTAAAAGTTGCGCTACAATAACAATAACAACAACAACAATATTTTGGTTTATTTATTTTCTCCGTTTACCTGGACAACACAAAAGGTTTGCTGACTATCCAATTAATATTTGACCAACTTTGGGTCAGTAATTAAATCAGGCACTCAAGAGTAGGTCACGATCTTTTTAAATAAATAATTACACCCAAAAGGTGAATCCAAATGCGTTCAACAGTGGCGTATCTTGAAATTAAACCATCACAATACCTCGACACTTTTGGTCTAAATTAGATTCTGGGAATGTCGAAAAACTAGTTCAACTATTTCCAGAATCTAACTAATAACCAGAAGATGATGTGAAACATATGACTTCACCTTTGCAAACTTTCCTTTTGTTTTATTTTACTTTAAACGAAACTACGTCACTGGTTAAGGCTTATTCTTATCGTGGGTAAATTAAAAACTTGAATGAAAGCACACACACAAAGTCTAATAATGGTAAAGTAGTGTGTGACTAAAGGAATGCCATATTACAATGACCAGCTTGGATCTTAATTTCTCGCACTTATAATTATGTAATACAGAGCCCAGAGCCAACTCTCACTCTCACTTCTCTCTAGCTATAAGTATGCATTCACAAAGAACTTTCGCAAACACCTGGAAATCCCGGCATTTCTTAATCTTACCTCCCAAAAAATGCTTAATAATAATAACAATAAAGCCAGTTTTATAACGCATAAAGCATAAATCTCTCGAAGACCATCGCAACGACTTAATCACTTTAGTTATTCCTTATTTGTACGCCACATAAGTCTAACACATTAAGTTTATTGTATTTATAGTGATTTTATGTTATAAGTTATCGTTTATTAGCATGCAGGTGAGTTATTTTAATTATTTTTTATACAACAACCTCCATAAATATTATAACTCTTTTTATTTTTACCAAATTTCGAGTTTACGTTACCTTGTACTTAATGAGTTATCAATTTTTTAATTCCTCATCACTGAATATTCTACATATGTACTTTACAAAAAATAACCCCAACTGCTCTAAAATGACTTAAAAACTTTCCCTTTCTTGTAAATTAGCATCATGATATTCATTGCTTTCAGTTCAAATTTGGAATAATTTTACTTCTTGGAATAATATTTACCTCCACAATCTTGTGTGACGAGGAAGATTCGGGTCCTGAAGAAAGAAAATTCCACAAGAAGAAGAAGCCTCAGATGCAATCGCCCTGTCATAGGTCCAATGATCTAGAAGGAAGGTTCTTTGATAATTCATACCATGTTAATTACTATGGAAATCCATACCCATGTGGAGGTCCTTCATTAGGACATAATAAACCTCACAAACCCTTTGGAGGACACGGACATGGACATGGAGGACACGGACATGGAGGACACCACGGCGGACATGGTGGTCATTTTGGTGGTCATGGGGGTGGATTATTTGGAGGGAATGGTGGTGGATTTGGAGGGTATAAACCAGGTGGTAAATATCATAATTAATTAACCAAAAAAGACGATACATTTAAAAAAATTGATATTTTTTTTTTCAGGTGGCTACTTTGATGTTTTTGGTGGTAATTTCAAGCCGAATAAAATAATTAAGGACGTGAATAAATTGATATTCAGACCTTTGTATCATCTTTTATAATTATGTAGTTTGTNTCCTTAAAATTACAGATTTAATACATAAATATTGAGAAAATCAGAAGAAATTTATTTGCAAAGCAAAGCGAGCTTAATTTTTGTCCCCTAATATCTGTTCTTTTACGACAAACAAATGAGTCAATAAATTTAATGAGTTCAATTTTTATTCCTTAAGTATGACATCCGTAGAAGAATATGGGATAGATGGATCAAGTCAGCAGGTGGGAGAGGTGCAAGGTTACGGTCAGTATACCTGCCAGGTATATAAAAGATATATTTGTAGGGGGCCGCACTTTGTGCGTGTTATAGTTAGTTATTAGACAAAGACAAAAAAGGTGGTACAATGTTTGATAATAAAATTCTGGTAAGTACATGCTTAGGCACTCAAATATTAAATAAAAAATGATAAATAAATTCATTTAAATTGCAAATTTGCAAAAAAAATTGGATTAAAAATGATTCCAAACTGAAATGTTTTTTTATCTTTTCGATTATAGTAATTGCTGTTGTATGCATATAAATAATTTCATAATTAAGTAGAATTCGAAGTAAATTGGATCGAATTAGTTACGGAAGTGTTCGTACCTAAAAGTATTGTTTATAAAATGAATAAAAAAAATATTGTCATGTCTCAAACTTTTTAAACAGCAACATTATCTTCAGGTGATGATACTAAACTATTAGTTACAATTAAGATGTTTCAAAAATTATGAATCTTAAAAATTTATAGTATTATTTTTCAACATCATCATTCATTTCCAATCAATACAAGGCAAAGTACGACTTGCCACTTAATTTAAGTCAGTGGTGCGCCCTGCAAAAATAATGTAACTATACGCATAATTAAGTATGTACATGACTAATAACCGATTGATGTAAGAAACACTACTTATTACCTGGTCTAATTTTGCAGAAGAAATTATCCATAATTTACGATATTTCCGAGTACAAGTTGAAATAATTACTTCTATTTTTAAAATGTGTGTACAATTTCAAGGTGTTTACATGATGCACAATTACACTGCCTCGTTTTCATACGCATAAATTAAACAACTATGTACATCATAAACGATTTTTCTCACGGACCAATATTTATAGCAACTAAAGTCCAGTTCATGACAAAACTTAATTAAACAGTAAAAACTTACTACCTCGGTACCTTTACTCAATGTGATTCACAAGCTCGAAGCAGTAATTTCTTAATTTATGATAATTAAGTTATTGTTTCCGAGATGTTTAGGAAATATGATGTGCAAGGGTGGTGGATAGATATAGAGTTAAAGCTAACGTAAAAATTATGGAAAATCATATATTAAGTTAGGATGGAATAAGGGGGTAGATACTTAGATGTAAGAAAGAATAACGCAGGGTCCAGACGTTTTTGATAATAAACAGAAATCACTTCTGAGTTTGTGAACAGTAAATTTTGAAATCCCAGAAAGATTGTTGAAAGTGAATATTTGGAGCACTGCTTTGTAAATCAAATACAAAAAATTAGAAGCGTTTTACATGTGGTGTCATATTGCGAACGATCATGGATAAAAAAGGAAGCAATTGCAAATGTGAGAAGAAGGTACTATGGAAGTCAATAATGGAAATGGGTAAAGGAATGGTAAGACATCTTGCGAGACATGAATAGCTGATAAGAGACGTTTTGGAAGTTGAATCAGGAAGCGCAGAAGAAAAGCCAGTTTAGATTAGATACCGTCACAAATAGCTGAGAATGCTCTAGTTTTTGGGAAATGGGAAGATCGCCTCAGGATGTAGGAAGAAGTCTTCGGGACAATCAATCTTGTGATAATGATGATAAAATGTTTAGTTTAATTAATAATAAACTATCAACGGTGCAGTTATTTAGAAACATCGCAATTATACTAAAAAAGCAGCGAAATAATGTTCATAATTTATTACAGATTCCACATACATATGATTAGGGTATTACCCTACTCTCAAAAGTACACTGGTACTGAGAATTGGCTAATACCTGAAGCATTTATAAGGATGTCGAGTCTGTTATAAAGTTCGTTTAGTTTAAGAATATTTTGAATTGCATAACATAAAACAAAATAGCACACGATCTTCAAAGATAAGTGGGGTTAAGTATTGGCATGGGTGTTATTTTAACCTGTTCTTTGAAGCCTATATACCTACATAATTGTCAAAGACATCATTCTAATTATTTTTTGAAATTTGGATAACTAATTATCTGACTGACCTCATAGATATTTTGACCTTCACAAAACAAGGAGAAAATTTGTTGAGAAACGTACAGACTGATTGACAATCGAAGTGTTGCCCATTTTGTCCACGTGGAATTGAATTAAGTATATCGCAAACCCCATTTTATATAATTAGGGATGGTATTTTGAAAACAATCACTAACACTTTATCCATTGTTCTCATTATAACTTAATAATTTCGATTTTTATATCTAATTCACTACCGCGTCCTTTTAGTTTTACTTTGAACAGAAAGAAACAACAATGTCGTCTCGAACTTCCGCCATTATTGTTCTAAACCTTATTAAATGGATTATAAAAATTAAAACGACATTTGTTTCTGCTGCCGCTTTAATGATTCCCTTCCGATTCAATTAACACACCGTTTAATTGAAGGTGTCTTGCCTTTAATGCGATTTCTCGATTTTGTGATATCCTGTTGTCACTGACTTAACTCAGCGCTTTGTAAAGAAATTGAAACAGAAAAATAAACGAACACGGAAAAATTGCGAAACAGTTGCGCCATTTGTCATCGTCGTCTCATCAAAATATACAACTACTGTTTTAGGTCAAGGTAGGACATGAAAAAAAGCACAAAAGTGCGCTTTTCGTCTTTGTCAGTTTCAGTAATGGAAACATTGCATCATTATAACGTAAACTATTTTACAATGGACAATGAGTTGCCAATTGCATTATAAATATTCTAACAAAAATTAAAACTACCAATTGCACTAACAGTTTTCTCTAGTGCCTTCTTTACCAGTTTTTCTTCAACTATGTGGAAGTCTTAGAAACAGACGTTACCAAAAAATGGTAAAATCGACTAGGCACTTTCTTCCTAAAATAATACGTCATAAAAACATGAAATTTAGAAGAAACATGCTTAACTTATCATGCAGGAAAGCTTTTCTAGAATTCAACCCGTAAAAAGGTGAAATTGAGGTTCAAATTCTTTACATATAAAGGATGAACAAGATGGCGGACTTTATATTTCTTATTGTGTGATCAATGAAAACAAAATAAAGGCACATGTAATTCATTTGATAAAGGCAAAATTTTAAGCTAGAAGTGTCTTCTTTTTGGACTACACATATCCATGAGATTTACTGATGGGATAACAAACTTTCGTAGAATTTAAATTAAACTTTTATTGCTTTCTTTGAAAGTTTTTAAGCAATTAGCATATTTTTTCTTTTAATATACCTGTAGTATACCTGTAAATAATAACTTGGTTCCTTATAAGTACCAATAATGACAAAGCAGAGCTTATTGTGTTGTTATAAATACTACCATATTATTATTCACGCTCGGCTTGTAGCAAGGCTACATTTTAATCTGAATATCACGTAAAATAACGCTCGCCGCATGTGTTATTTTATTAGCCACACTTTTGAAATACATGTACGTACATACAAAATGTATAAAAAAAATATACGTTCTACGGAAATTTTGACCCCATTAGTATTAGAAGCACCTGATATTAACCTTGCTTTTAACCACAACTTATGTTAAAAAATAAGAATCGTGAAAATTTAATGACATAATCACTGTCCACTATTGCCTAATTTCTAAACAAAACAAAAACAACAAAGCCGATAATATAAGTCTAATTAATTAATGTGAAAATGGTTTGCTGAAAGTATAGAGAAATAGAAATCGACATTTTGGATTACATCTCTACATCACCAAGTACCTACTGCAGAAAACAAAATTACCTAAATATCAGACAAGCATTTCAAAAAATCATTTTCCTTAATTGTAGCGTAGCATGGACCTCTTTAGTTTCAGGAACAAGAAAAAGTCACAGGGGGTCAGATCTGGAGAATACGGTGGCTACAGTATATTAATAGTGTATTGTTTTTGGCCAAAAATTGGTAACGATGAGTGAGCAAGGGCGTTATCATGGCACAAAAGCCAATTTGCAGCTAATATTCCTTATTGACCATTCTACCCTTCTGCAGGAACTCATGATGCATCTTGCCCCTGCAATCGAAGAAAGCTGTAAGCTTCACATTCGACTTAACTTGCCGCACTTTTTTCGGTCTTGATTCGTGCGGCAGCTTCCGTTGGAATGATTTAGTTTTGGTTTCCACATTATAACCATAATGCCATGATTCGTCACCAGTTACGACCCTCTGGAGCAAATTTGGGTTGTCACGGACAACAGCTCCTTAGCAATGTTAATGCGATGCTGTTTTTGGTCAAAATTGAGCAATTTTGGTACGAATTTCGTGGCGACCTGTCTCATGCCCAAATCATTGGTAAAAATCGAATGGCAGGAGTCAATCGATATGTTTAGGTTCTCAGCAACTACTCTAACGGCAATTCGACGATTGGCCAATACTATTTTCTTCATTTCATCAATGTTTTCGTCTGTTGTTGATATGCTCGGACGTACGGCACGCTCATCCTCGTTCACATCCTACCATCGATAAACGTGCCCGCGCATTAATTTTGTTTTTTACACAAAATTTCATACAGATTCTTAGATCCATTTTTGAACATTCAACATGACCAAATTCGGTATAAGTGAGAGACATGAGTATCAACGTAGCGCCACAAAAAAATTGAAAATCGAACTTATGTAACCCGCGGAAATTCAAAATGGAATTTGAAAAATGAATCATTACTTTCTTTTACAGATTCTGTTGGGAGTACTGGTGCCATCGTTAGTTCTGGCTGGCCCAGCTCCAGCTCCAATTGCTTCACCAACACCTGTAGCTTCCCCTGTGCCTTCACCCAAACCATTCGGCTTTTTCGGTGACCTATTCGGAAGCTCGATACCCAGTTACAGTTCCAGTTATGGTTACCTTTATGGAAGACCTGCTACCAGCTACAACTACTACGACTCAGACTATCCCAGTTATACCACATACCGTGGTAATGGCTACAGAACAACCAGACCTTATTACGGTTCCAGTTACGGAGGCAGGGGGTACATAAATCAGCTGGGGTGGGGTGACTATGGTTCTTACGGTACCACTGGAGGAGTAGGGAACGAATATGGATCTTCTTATCCTGGAGGCACTTATAGGAACACGTACGGAAGTGGATATGGTGGAGGGTATGATAGGGGGTACGGTTATGGCAATGGGTATGGATATGGTGGTGGTTACAGTGGGGGAGTTGGAGTGGGAGTCGGGGTGGGATATCGGGGATCTCCAGGATACTCAAGAAATGGTGGGACATACGGTTATTCGGGAACATCGTATACGAATGGACCCACGTATAGTAGCAGATATACTCCATAAAGATTTTTATATTTTATACATAAGTAGGTTAGAATAATAAATAATTAATTGTTAATTTTGATCTTGATAGTATTTTAGTATTAGATATTATGTAAAGGTGTGTTTAGTTTTAAATTTCCTACCTACCTGCTGTAAAAATGAATTCGAAATTTTCTGTACATAATCAACATTAGAAGTATGTATGTAGAAAGAGGAAAGAAGTCCAAATACGTAGAATAAAACTTACTTTTACCATTAACGTTATCTATTACAACTGTTTTAACTCCTCTAGAGCTAATTCATATAATATATTTTTAAATAATAAGAAAAAAATCGTAAGAAATAAAATTATGTTTAAAAATAGATGTAGGTGAAAGCCTGAAGACTAAAAGATATTGTGCCCTGCTAATACCTATTAGATATATCAAAAAGTCTTAAATAACGATTTCAAGAACTTTACTTTATGTAAAGAAACTATGTATTCCATTTGTTCCCCTTATCTCAATATGTAAATGACCAAAACCAAAATGAGAACTAAATATTCTTTCGAAATAAAAAGATCGATAATAATTATTTTAAATCAATAAAATTATTTGCAACCTTGTATTGGCTCTGATCTTTTCTCTGAAAAAATTATTTTGGTAACAGCGTCATGTCCTTTTTTCAAGGTAAAACGGGTACCAAAGGCAAATAAGGAACCAGATACAGGAATTGTTCGTTGGTGATCAGAGAAAACTAACATAAAGTCTTAAAAACTATATCTCAATCACTTCAAACAGAAAAATGAAATGAAAAAATGAACCTTACTGGTGGATATTTCTAGAAGCCGGTGATATTTTCAAGATGATACCAATTCAAAGTTAAACAAATACTCAACAATAAAAAACATATTTTATACCTGCGTGAATAAATTAAGAAAATTAAATAAGTAGGTACTATGAAAGGTAATACTTATTTAAAGAAAATATTTTAAAGATACGTATTTAGCATTTAGCATTTAAAATATACAAAAACTGTTTTGTATGCAGTTGAAATAGCAAATCAAATAACTATTTGTAATTTAAATACTTTTAACAAAATGATAATGATTATTATAATTCAAAACGATAGCTATCTACATTTAATTCGAAATTTTTAGCGTAGCTTCAAAAGTCATTTTCGAAAAGCCTGCTTATA
>NW_020442468.1:2323849-2331243 GCF_000699045.2 Agrilus planipennis
ACTTTGATGTTTTTGGTGGTAATTTCAAGCCGAATAAAATAATTAAGGACGTGAATAAATTGATATTCAGACCTTTGTATCATCTTTTATAATTATGTAGTTTGTAGAATTTGTTTATAATAAATAAAACAAAAAAAAACAAATATCTATCAATTTATATTGTAAAACATTTAATAGAAACTCACACCAGCAGTACAAAAGTAAAAATAAATTATTTTTAATATTTTCATATGATAAGCATAAATAAATATGTGATAATGTTTTGTGCACATTACAATTAACAATTATTTTTTTATTATAAATTCTTATGAAAGCTGGACTAGAAAACTTCAATAACTTATAAAAAATAATTGTCATATAACTGAGAAGCAGTTTACCTTTTGGGGTAAAACCTGTTTCTATTACGAAGAAAGCGATACAATTTCATAAATTTTTGGTAGAGCTTTTTTACGGTCATTAACGTCTGTTTTATCTTTATATCCAAATTTCTCCAAAATTCTTCTTGTTTCTTCAGATGACTTACTATATGCGACGAAAGGCTTTAACAGAAACTTACTGTGATTCATTTCTAGTTCAGTATCATTCGAACTTTGTCGACTCTGTTGACGTATCTGATCCGCAGGTTCTTTAAAGGGGTCCCTGTGGAAATTCTTAATATCTTGCAAGGGTTCATTAAAATATTCTTGGAATAAATTTGGATTTATGGCGCCCAGCATTGGTTCGTCATCGCCTTCAGCACTTCTCTTCGAACGAACATTAAATTCACGATTTGCGGCACGTTTCGAACTAACTGATGATTTTATTTTGTTCTCTTCATTACTACGCCTTGAATCGTTCAAGAGTTTGTGCAGATCTTCAAGTTTAATTCGTCCCATAAAAGGCTTCAGCAAATCTTTTCTAGTAACAAAAGAAGATTCCACAATAGGATCTTCTAGAACCTCTTCTGTGTTTTGGTAAATTTTGTTTTCCATCCTCTCATTCTCTTGCATCTTCAGTTGTACTTCGTTTGTTCTCACTTTACCTCTTCCTTTACTACAAGTGCAAGACTTCGAAGAAGACTCTGCACCAATAACGTTTTTCTCGCCTACAACATGAGGTCTTTCAAGCTCGTTTTTCAGTTTGATTACAAAATCGTGTAAATTGGTAGCATCGACAGTTTCTTCGGCTTCGTTCAAAACTTCTAAGGCGCCATCAACATGACTTCCTTTATTGTTGGCCAAAAGTAAATGTTTCTTTTGTAGTTGCGCTGGGGATCTCTGTACTAGATATTCCATCATATTTTCGTCTTCATCTTTTGTATGTGTGAGGCCAATTGAATCAAACAAGTTACTTGTGCTGACGAAGTCTTCGTTGTGTTTGTGAGAACTTCCAACAATATCGTTAACTCTAGATCCTTTAGGAGCTACGAGAAGAGCACGATCAGGTTGTACAGGAACGTAAGGTTTGCTTCCCGGCTTTTCAAGAGCAGGTACTTTGCTCAGTGGTAATAACAACCGTGGAACTGCGCCTTTGGTGGAATGTGCCAGTTTTCTTCCACTAGATATAGCATCATTAACGTGACTTAATGTTTGTTGACTTGACACGACAGTGTTTCTGATCATGTCGCCAATTTTCTGATAAGTTTTGTAAAAGGAGGTAGGATCCGAACTTGACAGTTTCTCGGGATCTTTCGATAAAAGTGTCTTTGATTTTTTTAGAGTCGTGTTTTTGAGCGGTTCCTTGCTTACGGTACCAGATTTTGATGTGGAAACAGCTGGTTGTTGATAAACCGCTGGATTGATACCACCAACAAAATTATTCTCACGATCTGTGTGCTCTGAATTTTTTGAAAGAGGTATTTTCACAATGTCGTGTTGATGAGTGTCAATTACTTTATATCTTGCGGGAATAATAACATCGCTGGGAATGAGTCTGGTAGAAGAGATAAATGTATCTCTCAAGGATCCCGTCATGTCCTTCAAGTGACTAACAGGCGACCTTTCGTCGTCAAGGGAACTTTTAATTAATTTCCCCATGTTGTCGGACGTTTGAAAGACGTCCAGTTTTGCGTTTGGATCTACTGCTAATTTTACCAATGGTAAAGAACGTTTTGGTCTTTCGTTGACTTTGACATTATCATCAGCAATTGCAGTCAATATCTTTGAGACCACTTCAAGTGGAAAAAGGGATCGTTTGTTCCTCTGAAATGACCTTTGATTGTGTCCTTCCTGACTGCTACTTCGATCAAAACTCACTCTACGACTATTTAACGGAAATTGGAAAATTGATGGGCTTCCCAAAGACTCTTCTCCTGCTTCGCGAAAACTCGATTGAGACACAGCATTATTTGCTCCTGAGACTTGTGCAATTTGGACATTACCACTTGTAGTTCCAAAACCGCCGACACCTCCATGACCAATATTTACAGCTGCTTGATGAGAAGAAAATCCACTAGATCCATGATTCAAACCGCTCGTAATGCCGGAACTTCCATGACCAACATTTACAGCCGTTTGATGAGATGAAAATCCACTAGATCCATGATTTAAAGCGCTCGTAATGCCGGAACTTCCATGACCAACATTTACAGCCGTTTGATGAGATGAAAATCCACTAGATCCATGATTTAAACCGCCCGTAATGCCGGAACTTCCATGACCAACATTTACAGCTGTTTCATGAGCGGAAAATCCACTAGATCCATGATTTAAACCGCTCGTAATACCAGAACTTCCATGAGCAACATTTACAGCCGTTTCATGAGAGGAAAATCCACTAGATCCATGATTTAAACCGCTCGTAATGCCGGAACTTCCATGACCAACATTTACAGCAGTTTGATGAGAAGAGAATCCACTAGACCCATGATTTAAACCACTCGTAAAACCACCATTGAGATGAGAGGTGAATCCCGTGGAATGTTGTTGAGGAATATTAATATTAGTTATATGCGTTTGTGGGATCGTAGAGGAGATTGGAACATTGGTAACCAAACCAGCATTGTGTACAAAACCTGCACCACTATGGAGTTGTGTTTGAGGTCTCAAAACGTTTAATCCGTGGGAATGGACATGTTGATGGAAATGGGAATGACCATGGGAATGGAGAGTTGGGTCTCTAGGTTCACTGCTTCGATAAATTTGAGATTTTGAATTAACATATTTTGGATTATTTTGCCAATTTTGCAAATTTCCTTTTATAGTTCCAAACCTGTCATAGGATTCAAGAGTTTTATAATTACATGGAGCATAAGGCGTTCCATAAGTTTGGTACGGCGAAGAATAATCGTCGATGTTCAAAATTATAGTAGGAATTACCTCGAAAGTGTGTTCGCCATATTCTCCTCTGTAACCATTTTCTTGTGAATATCGTGGAATACTTCGGACGTCAGCATCTTCATTATCTATAAATTTGATACATTAGTTATAGAACACACTAAATAACTCAAACCTCAATGCCAAATTACGGCACTTAACATCCAAAAATTCAGTTGATACTTTTTTAAGGAATGAAGACAACTCTACTTAAAGAAGTTACATTGCTACCGAAAGGTAGTTTGGATATTCAAAGTCGTACTTTGGTGATGGGGTTTGGGCTATTTAGTGCGTTCAGTAGTACCACCAATATTTCCATCAGTCTTATTGGTTCATTAGTTACATTTGTGTAGTCTTTGATTTAACAAGATTATGTTAAAATGAATCGTTTCCAAATGGACGTAGCTCATTTTAATTCGTATCAAGTTAATTCTTAATGTGACAAATCAGTAAACTGATGTTGACCTAATTCGAAGAGGAGTTGGAGTTGCTTTCTAACGTTTCGCTCGCACGGGTAGTGAACTTCTTCAGACGTCCTTCCATCCTTCGATGGAAACATTAGAAAGCAACTCAAACCGACAACGGCTTCTGGACCCGAGCCAGTAATACAAATGTGTACTAAAAATAGAAATGTGCTATATTTACCTCCTTCAATGCTGTTTTTGGATTCATCTTCATTTTCAACAGATCGTTTTACTAAACCATGAGGCCCCCAGTAAAATTGACTGTTTGGAACGTCAAGCCTGCCCTGGATCAATGAAGCTCTTTTCCACTCGTTTAGAGCATGAAGGACAATAGGTCTTATACCCCTAATGGACAGTGCGTCGTCTTTTTCATGCCATTTACGAAATATTCCAGAATTCGGATTGTCTTCATTTAAAGTTACATAATGATGTAAATTAAAAGCGCCTTGCGGAATTTCGTTACCGTTTACCCTTTTGATTCTAGTAATGTCCGGGTAAATGGCGAAAATGGCAATTGAAGTAAATAACAGATTCTTAAACAAACAAAAGAAGAATAGGTATCTATTTTGATGAACAAGAGATTTTACTAACAAAATTATTAAAGAACTGAAATAAATCATTATCTACAATAAAAGTTTCTAGTGAAATTGTAATTTTATAATATTAAGAAAATTATTGATGGTCATACCATAATAAAAAATATATCTATTCGAGATCTTACCATCTTTTTAATAAAAGGAAAACAAGTGTCAACAGAACAATTCACAGTAACATTGCACATGAAACTGCAATTTCTGTAACAATAACCTACCTTTATGCATATGTTGCAAACATATTTTGTTTATAAAACGCTTACATTGTAATTATTTACAAATTAAACATTTCCTAGTCTAGTTTGTTTGGCATATAGTTTGTGGTTCCTGTATTTGTTGTTTTATATGTCCCTAAATATGTTTTTATTATCATTTCAGTAGTTATATTTTTAAGACTTCAAAAAAATTACGTACTAATCATATAAAAAGTTTCAATCAATATTCAATTAAGCTAGTATAAGTAACATATATATTTTAAATATAAAGAGAGCAAAATTCAATTTTAAATGCATACTTTTATTTTATGTAGTTATACTACAAAGTAACCGATTTTACTACGGCAAAACAAGTGCGTACAAGTATCAACAAAATAAAATTAAAAAAAAGAATGAACAAGAAGGTGCACACACACAAGTCACAGCATAATAAAGGTGTAGAGGAAAATCTTTTAATTTTGGATACTGCATTATCTCAGTTTTTTGCTATTAGCATAAGATGATCCTATATGAAACGCCATTATGTGCCCATTTCTGACGAAGGATTTTTTTAAGATCACCAGAGATAAAAGCGAAAACAACCTCAAAAGAATGGCACTGATAAGCGCCATGAATAATAAAGGAGCGAAAACGTAAGAGTCCTCTGCGCTGTGAGAGACTGCGCATCAAGTTGAGCATTGTCAGTTGCGCACTCCCTTACAGCGCAGCGAACTGACGTTCTTACAGCTCGCATCCAACATTAGACGCCCTTACGTTGTTTTCACTGCCACCTCTAGCCTTCTGGAGTTTTGTCTTCACCTGTAGATAGTGTCGACTTTAGGAAGAGGGGCAAAGTTTCAAGCACTGTTTATGGACTCTGTATTTAGAGGCCTTACAGCCCCAGAGGAACTGTTTTTATGAAATTAAATTAAGAGTTCTGACAGGATTTTCAATTTAGGAACCTTCCTTTTAAATTTAGAAAAGTGTCACTTTTTAGGTCCTTCAAAGCATAGATAAATGTCTTCTTCCCTGTTATCATTAAATACGTATCATATTTACTCTATCAGAAAGACAATTATTAACAAAATGTTCTTATCAAACAAAAAAAAGAACTAAAAGAATGTCCAAAATTATGCGATTTTCCTTTACATAACATGACGTTATTATTTGCATAGAGCGGACATAGAAAATTTCATCCGGATTAGAACAGTCCATGATTTTTTCTATTACTACCATTACGTTTTTTGTATTCTCAAATACCAAAGTTTTATATGTCATGTACATATAATTATACAAATATACGTATGAGAGCAAACATACAAAAAAAAAGAAAATAATAAAANAATTATTTTAAATCAATAAAATTATTTGCAACCTTGTATTGGCTCTGATCTTTTCTCTGAAAAAATTATTTTGGTAACAGCGTCATGTCCTTTTTTCAAGGTAAAACGGGTACCAAAGGCAAATAAGGAACCAGATACAGGAATTGTTCGTTGGTGATCAGAGAAAACTAACATAAAGTCTTAAAAACTATATCTCAATCACTTCAAACAGAAAAATGAAATGAAAAAATGAACCTTACTGGTGGATATTTCTAGAAGCCGGTGATATTTTCAAGATGATACCAATTCAAAGTTAAACAAATACTCAACAATAAAAAACATATTTTATACCTGCGTGAATAAATTAAGAAAATTAAATAAGTAGGTACTATGAAAGGTAATACTTATTTAAAGAAAATATTTTAAAGATACGTATTTAGCATTTAGCCAAAAAATAGTTAGGAATTTCTTATTTTGCTTGAACTAGACGAAAATTTACAAAAAGTAAAATAATTATTACTTATAGGAATGTAGTAGACAATCATAATGTATTAATTACAAAAATAAATAAATGGGTAGATACAAAATCGATATCCTCAAAATCCTCATTTCAATTTTTGTCAAATCACGCACGATGATTTGCCATTGTTTAAAAGTTAATGTAATTTAACAACAGTTTAAAGAAAACACATAAGCTATTATATGCATATATGTATAATGGCATCTTCCTTTCCTAATAATTACAATAAGAATTAAAGAACGTGAGTTTTCATAACTTACATTCAAAATAAAGCAAATTTTAGCTATTGTATCTAATTGTTGTTATTGTAATACGTTTACAGATTAGGAAGGCCGCAAATAACATGCTATTGTTTACTAAACAATAAAAATAAATGTCGAGACTACTGAGGAGGTTTCAGGAACAGGGTTTTGTGTTTAGTGTCTTTACTGATGATTAAATTATTTCTAGTTAGACAATTTTAAACTTCCTAAAGTATTTGGCATAATTACGTAAAAATTTTTAAGTTTATCAATATAAAACGATCAATAACAAATTTTCACCAAATTTATTAAGTCGACAAAGAGAGTATGAAGATTACTAATATGATCTAAGCAATTTTTTAATCAATAATAAATATTTTCTGTTATTTTTGTGATGCAACATACAATGGGCAAAGCAGTATGTCAATTAAAAAACGAATTACAGAACACCCTATACAAATCTATAGTTATAAGTACACTAAAAACCAGAAAACTTGGAAATTAAGAAGGTCTTTCGTAATACTACAAATTTGATAAATAGTCAAACCACGTCCTTAATTACTTTTCATTATAAAAAATCCTTAAAATTACAGATTTAATACATAAATATTGAGAAAATCAGAAGAAATTTATTTGCAAAGCAAAGCGAGCTTAATTTTTGTCCCCTAATATCTGTTCTTTTACGACAAACAAATGAGTCAATAAATTTAATGAGTTCAATTTTTATTCCTTAAGTATGACATCCGTAGAAGAATATGGGATAGAT